>NW_028274817.1:66636947-66938972 GCF_037043125.1 Eumetopias jubatus
GTTTGTAGTTGTTTTTTGCTTAACACCTGGTAGTATAAGATTCTTGCATCATTCCAGTTCCCCTTTGTACTTCACCATTGCTCTTAACAGGAGTAGTGCCCCGCTAACTAGACCACCCCCAGATGATTTGTCCAGTTGGCTAATCTAAAGATCTCCAAGTTTTCACATAATATACAGTAGGCCTCTCAACATAAGACTGCCTCAGATAGCTATGCCACATGCCATTTTCCAATCATTTTTTTTTCCCTCTCTGCATGCCTTTGGGAGTAGAAATAGCTAAAGAAATTTTATTCTTGCCTAATATCCATTGCCCTACAGCTAGACCTTTTCAAATGAGCATTGTATTATTTAGTATCTATGCTAATATTTATGGTAGGGAACAAACAAATGTTTCTTCTCCAAGTTCCAAAATTTTATTGAATAGAATTGAAACTGGGTTGGTTTCCACTTGAAATTTGAGAGGCATGTCTAAACTAGTCCTTCCTCTGAGTATCTACTACATCTTTTAGGAGGTTTCTGACACTGAATTGCTAGGTAGATAAAGAGATAGTTCTGGCATGATGCCTGCTTTGGTAGGAGAATTTTGATCTTATTAAATAGGGAAGAATGTGAATAGTATAAATGTAAACTTACTAATATTAGATATATAGAGCCGTCTTTACAAGTTGAAAATAATAATTGCAGAAAAAATAAAACTGAAACAATATTTGGTGTACCAGATAATAAACAAGTGGAGCTTTTTTCCTGAAGGGGTTACTGAAACTGAAAAATACATTCAGACATTGATAAATTAATGGATAATGGAAAAAGAAGAGAAGCCAAAGGGGACATATTCAGCAAACCATCATCCTCTATACCTCAAGCTATAGTTCTATTTAAGATTGATGACCTTAGACCTTTAAGCGTACCAGTGAGGAAAGGAAGATTGCTTTATTTTCACTAGAGTATATTTAGGAACAAATATGGGCCTGCATATTATGATAGGAAGAGCATTGAACTGGGAGTCAGGTCTAGTCCAGATTCCACTGGAAGTTGCTCTGTGATCTTGGGCAAATCACTAAACCTTTCTGGGCCTCTGTTTCCTTTCTGTTTTAAAATTCTGCTATTCTAGAGACCCAAAGCAAATAACTAAGGTGAAATTAGAGGTATCCAGTATACACCTTTAACTTTGAAGAGTGCTGTGAAAATAATATTTGTCAAAAGAATCCTTGAGGAGAATACTGGCTGAATGATACATTTTTGTTAAGAAATAAATGTAGATATTCATAGTTTCATGTCTTCAAATTGCCAGGTTTCAGTTATTGAATTTGGTTTTAGCTTTGTTGATTCTCTAATACTGAAATTTTTCTATCTTTGGTTGCTGTCCATTGGGAAGTAATATAAAGTAACACATGTAATGAGCATATTCTCGGTGAGAGGAATAATTGTGGAATCGAAGCTGTTACTGCTCCTCGTTTTCTTCAGCTGCCACAAAGTCAGAATCCAGAGTTATACTTATGTTCCAGGGTATATAGTTTGTCAAAGGATATCATACATGAACTTACACTCTTCTGAGTAAACTGAACAGTGGTCAGAGTAGAAGTACACGTTGAACGCATTGCTTCATGGTTATGATCAGTGGAAATACTAGAAACATAAAATATGTCTTTATATTTCCTTAAACTAAATTTTCCTTACCAGGAGGAGAAAAGCAAAGAGTAGCAATTGCAAGAGCCATTTTGAAGGATCCCCCAGTCATTCTCTATGATGAAGCCACCTCATCATTAGATTCAATTACTGAAGAGGTAAATGACGATGAAAATGCAGAACTCAATTCTCAATGCTTAACTTTTCTCCTTGGAAGTTTCAGTAAAATGGCTACATTCTTTTGTATTTTTAATGAACTTTAGGAGATACTGTAGGGCAATATACCTGGCCCTTTGTCCCCGTATATAGCAAGTGTTGATAACAAGAATGCCAGGTTGCATTGAACTATCACATTGCTAAGTCCATTTGCAAAAGTCTCCTTTTGGAACCTTGTGACTATTTTATCCTTACATCTTGCAAAGCTTGTAAGAATTGCCTAATCTGCTGATAAAGGAAGAATGTTTTAGTTTTTCTGCTATTGCTACTTAACACTCATGAAAATAGGTCATGTAAGTGATTGCGACACAGTACACACCAGAAAACCTTTCACTTATCATGGAGCAACTCACTAAAGTACAAGTCAGGCACACACAGCCTGTGGTGCTGGTATAAATTTATATTCATTTCACAAAAAATACTGTGCAGCACCAAGAAGTTGTAACACTTGATGTTGTGGTACAACTCAGCAACTATATTAGACTTCATAACAACATCTTTGCATTAAATATAAAAGTCTTAATAATGATAATTTCATGAATGGATTCCCTTAATCTAGAACTGAAGATAGGCAGATATTATCTGTCAGTTACCTCCATTCATCTACATTTTACTCAAATATATAGGAAAAACCCAGTGTTGAAGGATAGGCTTAATTTCAGCTTTGCAGCATGTATGGCATTATATTTGCATATGTCGTTAAGTTTCAGGTCATATTATTCAATCTGCCATATGTTTAAAACAGTTTAATATTTAAGTGACTTGTTTAGCATAAGGATTTGTTATATTTAAAGGGAACCCTGGGGCACCTGGGTGACAGTCGGTTAAGCGTCTGACTCTTGATTTAGGCTCAGGTCATGATCTCAGTGTTGTGAGATGGAGTCCAGGATAGGGCTCTGCAATGGGCGTGGAGCCTGCTTAAGATTCTTTCTCTCCCTCTCCTCCTTCTGTCCCTTCCCCCTCTCTCTCCCTCTCCTATTCATAGGCAGAATAGGAATCTGCTTACGAGAACTTCATACTTACAAATGTATTATCCATGTTTACCACAAATTAAAAGTCCTAACAGTCATTATTTGAGTCATGTAGCTTTATTATATCACAGAGCATAACCCATTAAGAGCTAGTAGACAACCCCCCAAGGGAATGAGTTACCAGAATATTTGGTAAATTTTAATGGGCCTTTTTAAAAGGTCCATAGCACTTAGTAGGACGTCAGAGCTTAAGTTCTTAAGAAAAGGAAGATGAGTCCCCACAAACATCACAGTTTTTCTTAGAATTGGCCCTGCATTTGATTTTCCGTCTGCTTTAGTAAAATATAAGGTCTTCCCTTACTGGGTAGCCATTTACTCTTGATAATTTTATTCCTTTAATAAATGCAATGTTTAGAAATATCTGTAGGGAGCCATTGGGTATATGCCCAACTGCACATTGCTATTTCCATCTTGCTAGCTATACTTAGACCCAGCTTTCTAAGTATAGCTGAATATATATACAACTCTCTTACACTTTAAAGGCAGTAAACAAAAATGTGTTTTCCAAACAGATTCTTAAATACAGAGAACAAATTGGTGGTTGTCAAAGGTGAGGTTGGTGGGAGGATGGGTGAAATAAAGGGGATTAAGAAGAGTACACTGATCATAATGAGCACTGAGTAATGTATAAAATTATTGAATCATTATATTGTACACCTGAAATTAATATAACACTGTTAATTATACTGTAATAAAAAGTGTTTTCCAGAATTAATTAAGAAGTCAGAATACTTTTTCCCCCCATTTCCTTCCTTTTGCTCTTTATTCAGTTGGCTATTCAGGGCCGGTGTCTCAGAGTCATTCCCTCTGTTTATAACTGGGGAGGTTGGCCTATTTCTTCCAGATCTTGGATATTTTGGAGGAAAAAGAGCATTCTGAAAACTTACTCTTCAGAATTATTTTGACAAAGATATTCCCACACCATTTCAGTGTGCCCTGCGTAGAATGCTTGTGTTCAGGAAAGGCCAGAGGTGTTGGGAGGAAGCTGTCCTTGCTTCTGGGGCAAAGGGAAATGGAGCTAGACATTTCATTCTCAGCTTTATCACACTGTCTTCTAAAATGACAGCTTTGCTCTCTGTGTAATCATTTCCATCCTCTTGCTGTTTTTCTTTTTTTTTTAGTTCATTATGATATAAGGGTTTTTGTTCTTTTTTAATTTTATTTTAGTTCCAGTATAGTTAACATAGAGTGTTATATTAGTTTCAGTTGTACAATATAGTGATTCAACAATTTCATACATTATTCAGTGCTTATCACAACAATTGTACTCCTTAATTCCCATTACCTATTTCATCCGCCCTCCTACCCATCTCCCCTCTGGTAACCATTCGTTTCTTCTCTATACTTAAGAGTCTGTTTCTTGATTTGTCTCTGTCTCATTTTTTCTTTTTTCCTTTTCTTGTTTGTTTTGTCTCTTCAATTATTCTTATGAGTGAAATTGTATGGTATTTTTTTTTCTGACTAACATATTTCACTTAGCATTATACTCTCTACCTCCATGCATGTCATTGCAAATGGCAGGATTTCATTCTTTTTTTATTTTTATGGCTGAATTATTTTTCATTGTATGTTTAAATAAAAACTTTCTAATAAATTTTTAAAATGGGCAGAAAACATAAACAGACATTTCTCCAAAGAATACATCCAAATGGCAAACAGACGCATGAAAAGATGCTCAACATCACTCAGCATCAGGGAAATGCAAATCAGAACTACGAGATCTCACCTCATACCTGTCAGAATGGCTAAAATCAAAAACACAAGAAACAACAGGTGTTGGCAAGGATGTACAGAAAAAGGAACATTGGTGCCCTGTTGATGGGAATGCAAACTGGTGTAGTCACTCTGGGGAACAGTATGGAGGCTCTTCAGAAAGTTAAAGATAGAACTGTATGATCCAGTGATTGTGCTACTGGGTATTTACCGAAAGAATACAGAAACACCAATTCAAAGTAATACGTGCACTCCTGTGTGCATAGCAACATTATTTACAATAGCCAAGATATGGAAGTAGCCCAACTGTACATCAATTGATGATGGATAAAGAAGTCAGAACACTTTTGAAAAGGAAGTTTGTTCAAGTTACCATACACAGTTGTCTTTGTTGCCCTTTCAGTCCTCTGAGTTTGAACTAATGAAAAGCAAATGTTCTTGTACCCTTTGAATCTCCTTTCTATTGATTTGAAATTTTCTACATCCTATCACTTGAGTCCCATCTCATTTTATTTTTGTTCTCATTGGCCAGATAAACATCATACCTGGCTATGTTCCTGATATCATTGGATTCATCATTATTGTTTGTTTATTTCTAAGTATAGAAATATCTACCTCTCCGAGTCTTTCTAATTTAAAGAAATGTTGCCTATCTAAAAGATAAATTTTTCCATGATAATGTCATATTTGCCTTCCCTTTTTGATCAGTTTTCTCCTCTTAGTAATTACTAGATTAGGTCGAATATGATTGTGATATAAAGTTTATATAATAAAAAATTCAGGGGCGCCTGGGTGGCTCAGCCATTAAGCATCTGCCTCCGGCTCAGGTCATGATCCTGGGGTCCTGGGATTGAGCCCTGCATCAGGCTCCCTGCTCCGTGGGAAGCCTGCTTCTCCCTCTCCCACTCCTCCTGCTTGTGTTCTCTCTCTCTTGCTGTCTCTCTCTCTCTGTTAAATAAATAAATAAAATCCTGAAAAAATAATAAATAAAAAATTCATTGGCATTTTATATGTTCCTTTAAGAAATGTATGATTATTTTAATTTGCATTTACCTAATAGATCTTTTTTTCCTACTCTTCTTGTCAAACTTGCAGACTATTCTTAGTGCAATGAAGGATGCAGTGAAACACAGAACTTCTATTTTCATTGCACACAGATTGTCAACAGTGGTTGATGCAGACGAAATCATTGTCTTGGATCAGGTAAGAGATTTAACTTTAAAGTTTAGTATGTGGGGGATTTTGGGGAAGATGGCAGAATAGGAGGATCCTGAGCTCACCTGGTCCCACAGACACATCTAGATAATCACATCAGTGCAAATAACACAAGAACACCCTGGCAGAACAGACTTTGCAGTTTATTGCAGACGGGAGGCCACATTGAAAAGGGTAGGAGGGACAGACACAGTTTGGAACCAAAATCCCACCGAGATTAACCATGAATGGAAGGAACACCATAAGCATGGAAAAGGGAGAGGAGCAGACCCCACACCAGGCACCTTAGGTGGCGGGGGGAAACTACACTGGAAAGAGAAGTCCCCAAAATATTAGGCTTTCAGAAGTCATGGGGCTTAACTTTCTGAGTTTTTACAGTCAGTGGAACATAATGCCAGGTGCTTTAAAAATCATCTGGCTTAGCTGTGAGAGGCCCACAGGGCAATCAGAAATTGAGTCTTGGCCTTAAAGAGCCAGCAAAACCAAAAAAAAAAAAACCTACCAAGATGGCATAGAAGCAGCAGTTTGAAAAGTGCCTGGTGTACACATGAAGGACATTTATTTACTAATCTCAGAATGTGTGCTGGAGGGGCAGAGATCTTTAGGAGATTTCTCTAAGAACAGAAGAGTTAGTGGGCATCCATTTCTCTGCCCCCACCCCCAGCCTAGATAGCTAGACAGTTGCAGGAATCAGCAGGAACACTCTTCCACCTATCTTGCCAACACAACGTACACCACATCCTGCATTCTGGGGGATCTGCCCCACTTAGCAAGCATCCCTTCAAAGCAGTTCCTGCTAAGACACACTACAAGCAGCCCCGGCAGGGACCTGTACCACTCCAAAGTGACTCCTGTCCTGGGGAGACAGGAGAGGAGAAGATAACCACATACAGCAGTGCAACTGCGGCAATAGCAGACAGACTGGGCAGGCATCTGGTCTGACTCTTAGCCCCACCCACCATCAAAAGCCTGTCAGGAAAAGGCAGGAAGAGCACCCTGAAGGTTGATGCTACTGCAGCCCTAACAGATGGACTGGGGCCAGGCATCTGGTTTGACTACAGGCCCCGCCCACCAATGAAAGCCTCTCAGGGGGCAACAGAGGGAGAGCACCCTGCAATTTGATATGACTGCAGCCCAGGCAAAAGGACTGAGAATAGGCATCTGGTTTGGCTGCTCACACTACTGAATTATAAGCCCACAGTGGCCCCAGACTCTTCCCCTAACAGCACAGGGACCAAACCCTGCCTGGTACACCCAGAACATGAAAAGTGGACCATTACATCTAATGACTGAAGGCATGACAGCTTAGCTGCACCAGTAGGGTACACACAACTCACTAGATGATGCACCTGAAGTTCCTGGTTCTGGTGAACAGTGGACATTATGCTACAGGACACCACAGGACCTCTTCTTCATAAGGCCACTACTCTCAAGATCAGGAGACTTAGCAGAATTTCCTAATACATAGAAACAAACACAAAGAGGCAAAATTAGGAGACAGATGAATATGTCCCAGATGAGAGAATGGGACAAAAGTAAAGCAACAGAACTAATTGAAACAGAGATAAACAATATGCCTGATAAAGAATTCAAATTAATGGTCATAAAGATACTCACTGGACTAGACAGAAGAGTGGAGAATTTCAATGAACCTTTAATAAAGAGATAGAAAATATAAAAAAGAAGCAATGAGAGATGAAGAACTTAATGACTGAAATTAAAAATACACTAGGTGGGGGCACCTGGGTGGCTCAGTCAGTTAAGCATCTGCCATCAGCTCAGGTCATGATCCCTGGGATCGAGCCCCACATTGGGCTTCCTGCTCAATGAAGAGCCTGCTTCTCCCTCTCCCTCTGCTGCTGTCCCTGATTGTGTGCTCTCTCTCTCTCTCTCTCTCTCTCTGTGTCAAATAAATAAAATCTTAAGAAAAAACTACACTAGAGGGAATCAGTGGCAATTAGAGGAGACAGAAGAATGGATCAGTGAGCTAGAAGACAGAGTAATGAAAAGCAATCAAGCTGAACAGCAAGAAGAATAAAGAATAATAAAAAATGAGAATAGATTAAGGGAACCCAGGAACATCATTAAGGATTATAACATTCACATTATAGCAATCCCAGAAGGAGGAGAGAGAAGGGTGCAGAAAATTTGTTTGAAGAAATAATAGCTGAAAACTTCCCTAACTTGCGGAAGGAAACAGACATCCAGATTCTGGAGGCACACAGAACTCACAACAAAATCAACCCAAGGAGGTCCACACCAAGACACATAATAACTAAATGGCAAAAAGTAGTGATAAAGAGAGAATGTTAAAAGCATCAAGAGAAAAGAAAACAGTTACATACAAGGAAAACCCCTTAAGGCTTTCACCTGATTTTTCAGCAGAAACTTCGTAGGCCAGACAGGGGTGGCATGGTATATTCAGACTACTAACAGAAAAATAACCTGTAACCAAGAATACTCTACACAGTAAGGCTATCTTCAGAATATAAAGAGAGATAAAGAGTTTTCCAGGCAAATAAAAGTTCAAGGAATTCATCACCATTAAACCAGCCTTCAAGAAAAATTAAAGGGAAATCTTTGGAAAGAAAAGGCAATAATTAGGAGTAAGAAAATTATGAAAGGAAAAAATTTCACAGGTAAATGCAAACGTATAATAAAAATGGTGAATTAATCACTTATAAAACCAGTATGGAGGTTAAAGCAGAAAAACAAATTATATCTATAAAAGTAATCAAGAGATTCATAAAAAGATGTAAAGTATGATATACATAAAATGTGGGAGAAGTAAAATTTTACTACTTTAAAAATGACTTCAGGGGCACCTGTGTGGCTCAGTTGGTTAAGCGACTGCCTTAGGCTCAGGTCATGATCCTGGAGTCCTGGGATCGAGTCCCACATCGGGCTCCCTGCTCAGCGGGGAGTCTGCTTCTCCCTCTGACCTTCCCCCCTCTTCATGCTCTCTCTCTCTATCTCATTCTCTCTCAAATAAATAAATAAAATCTTAAAAAAATGACTTCAAACTTAACTGACCATCAACCTAACATAGACTGTTATATACATAAAATATTATATATGAACTTAATGGTAACCACAAAGCAAAAACCTGTGGTAGATACACAAAAAGTAAAGAGAACGTAATCCAAGCATAACACTGAAGAAAGCCATCAAATCACAAGGGAAAGGGGAAGATGGGAGGAAAGAAAAGAACTACAAAAACAACCATAAAACAAGTTACAAAATGGCAATAACTACATACCTATCATTAATTACTTTGACTGTCAATGGACTAAATGCTCCAATCAAAACATATAGGAGGAAAAAAACACATAGGATGACTGAATGGTTAAAAAATACAAGCGCCATCTAAGTGCTACCTACATGAGACTCAGTTCAGACCTAAAGACACATGGAGATTGAAAGGAAGGACACAAACATTTACCATGTAAGTAGAAGTGAAAAGAAAGCCAGGAGAGCAATACTTCTATTGCACAAAACACGCATTAAAACAAATATTGTAATGAGACAAGGACGCTACATGATGATAAAGGGGAAAAGCCAGCAAGAAGATATAATAGTTGTAAATATTTGTGTACCCAACATGGGAGCACCCAAAAACATCATGTGTTAACAGACATAAAAGAAGAAATTAATACAATAATTGACTTTGACACCCCACTTACATCATCTATACAGAAAATAAAGTGACTTTGAATGACAAATTGGACCAGATGAAATTAACATATATATTCAGAACATTCTGTCAAAAAAACAGCAGTATACACTTATTTTTAAGTGCACACAGAGCATTCTCCAGACTAGATCTCATATTAGGGCACAAAACAAGTCTCTGAATTTAAGAAGATAAAACCACATCAAGCATCATTCCCAAACAAAAAGATATAAAACTAAAAATCAATTGTGAGAAAAATATGGAAAAAAACACAAACTCAACAAAGAATTAGAAGAAATCAAAAATACATGGAGACAAATGAAAATGAAAATAAAATGGTTCTAAGTCATTGAGATGCAGCAAAAAGTGTTCTAAGATGAAGATTATACCAATATAGGCCTATCTCATGAGAGAAAAATCTTGAATAAACAACCTAACCTTACACCTAAAGGGGCTAGAAAAGAAAGAACAACAACAAAAAAGCCCAAAGTCAGTAGAAGGAAGAAAATAATAAAGATTAGAGCAAAAATGAATGAAATAGGGACTAAAAAAACACAAAATAGAATAGATCAGTGAAACCAGGAGCTGATTGTTTGAAAAGACCAACAAAATTGATAAACCTTTAGCCAGACTTACCGAGAGAGAGAGGACTCAAATTCAGAAATGGAGAAGAAATAACAGCTGAGAACACTGAAATACAAAAGATGATAGGAGAATACTATGAAAAACTATGCCAACAATTTGGACAGCTAAAAGAAATGGATAAATTATAGAAATATATAACCTTCCAAAACGGAATCAGGACATAATAGAAAATTTGAACAAACCAATTACTAGAAATGATATTGAATCAGTAATCAAAAAACTCCCAACAAACAAAAGTCCAGGACCATATGGCTTCACAGGTGAATTCTGCCAAACATTTAAATAAAAGTTAATACCTATTCTTCTCAAACTATTCCAAGAAATAGATGAGGAAGGAAAGCTTCCAAATTCATTCTGTGAGGCCAGCATTACCCTGATACCAAAACCACATAAAGATATTACAAAAAAAGCAAACTACAGGCCACTATCTCTGATGAATATAGATACAAAAATCCTCAACAAAGTATTAGCCAACCGAATCCAACAATAAATTTAAAAAAATCATTCACCACAGTCACGTGGGATTTATTCCCAGGATGCAAGGGGGTGATTCAGTATTTGTAAATCAATTAATATAATAGGTCATATCAGTAAGAGAAAAGAACAAAACCGTATGTTATTCTCAATAGATGCAGGAAAATCATTTGCAAAGTACAGCGTCCATTCATGATAAAAATTTTCAACAAAGTAGGTTTGAAGCAAACATACTTCAACATCATCAGGCCATATACGGAAAACCCACAGCTCACATCATACTCAGTGGTGAAAAACAGCTTTTCCTCTTAACAGGAGCAAGACAAGAATGTCAACTTTCACTTTTATTTAATAGAGTACTAGGAATCCTAGCTGCAGCAATGAGACAAGAAAAAGAAATAAAAGGCATCCAAATTCATAAGGAAGAAGTAAAATTTTTCATAGAAATGAATCAGTAAAGTCACAGGTTACAAGATTAATGTACAGAAATCTACTGCATTTCTACACACTGATAATGAAGAAGCAGAAAGAGAAATTAAAACAATCTCGCTTACACTTGTACCAAAATTAATAAAATACTTCGGAATAAATTTAAGGAGATGAAAGTTCCATACCATGGAAACTATAAAATATTGATGAAAGAAATTGAAGATGACACAGATAGGTATTTCTTGTTCATGAATTAGAAGAATTAATATTGGTGAAGGGTCTATACTACCCAAAGCAATCTATACGGATTCAGTGTAATCCCTTTAAAATACCAACAACATGTTTCTCAGAACTGTAACAAATAATTTTAAAATTTGGATAGAACCGCAAAAGACCTCACATAGCCAAAGCAATCCAAAAAAGAAGAACAAAGCAGGATGTATCAGAATCCCTGATTTCAAGATATAAAGCTGTGGTAAGTATGGTACTGGCACAAAAATAGACACATAGATCAATGGAGGAGAATAGAGAGTCTAGAAAAGAACACACACTTATATGGTCTATTAATCTATGACAGAGGAGGCAAGAATATACAGTGAGGAAAGAGTCTGTTCAACAAATGGTGCTGGGAACACTGAACAGCTACATGCAAACGAATGAAACTAGATCACTTTCTTACACTATACACAAAAATAAACTTAAAATGGATTAAAGACCTAAATGTGAGACCTGAAACTGTAAAAATCCTAGAAGAAAACATAGGCAATAATTTCTTTGACATTGACTATAGAAACATATTTTTTTAGGTAAGTCTTTTCAGGCAAGGGAGAATAAGGCAAAATTAGACTGTTGTGAGTACACCAAATGGAAACGCTTTTGCATGACAGAAACCATCAACAGAACTACAAGGCAACCTATTGAATGGGAGAAGATATTTGTAAAATGATATATTTGATAAGGGCTTAATATCCAAAATATATGAAGAACTTACACTACTCAACACCCAAAAAAACAAATAATCTGATTTAAAAAAAATGGGCAGAGGACTTGAATATACATTTTTCCAGAGAAGCCATATAGATGGCCAACAAACACATGAAAAGATGCTCACCATAAGTAATCATGAGGGAAATGCAAATTAAAACCACAAAGAGATATCACTTTATACCTTTCAGAATGGCTAAAATGAAATACACAAGAAATAAGAAATGTTGATGATGATACAGAAAAAAAGGAACCCTCATGCACTGTTGCTGGGAATGTAAATTGGTGCAGCCACTGTGGAAAACAAACTGGAGGTTCTTCAAAAATTTGAAAATAGGTAATTCCACTACTGGGTATTTACCCAAAGAAAATGAAACTGCTAACTTGCAAAGATACATGCACGCCTATGTTTATTGCAGCATTATTTACAATAGCCAAGATATGGAAGCATCTCAAGTGTCCATCCATAGGTGAATGGATAAGGAAGAGTATTACCTGGCCATAAAAAAAATGAAATCTTGACATTTGCAGCAACATGCATGAACCTAGAGGGTATAATGATGAGTGATATCAGTCAGATACCATTTCACTCATGTGGAATTTAGGAAACAGTTCAAACGAACAAAGAAAAAGGGACACAAAAAGACCCTTTAAATACAGAGAACAAGTTGGTGGTTGTCAGAGGGGTGGTGTGTGGGGGAATGGATAGAGGATAAAGGAGAATAAGAGTACACTTCACTTGATGAGCACTGGGAAATTTATAGAATTGTTGAATAATTGTATTTTAAACCTGAAACTTTTACGAATCTAACACTGTATCTTAGTTGCAGTTCAATTAGAAAAAAGTTTAGTACGTGAAGAACATTGGAAATTGTCACAAACACAAACAACTTAAATATTGTTTCTAAAGAAAAATGCAGAATTTGTGTTCTTTAAATGAGATTGAATCCTGATAGGACTTCATTTTTACTTCCTTTTGATGGGAAAACAAAGGCATTTTTCTTCCAAGAAGAAATAAACTATTAACTCACTTCTCATTGAAGTATTAAAAGCAAACATATCAGGAAAGCCTTAAAGCCTCATACGAAAGAATCAGGTTTTAGAGAGTATATATATATATATATACACAAAAAATAATTTTTTGCATTCAGTTTTTTTGCTCTGTACAGAATCATTGTTCATTATTGTTTTTGTATTTTGTATTTTTATTTTTTCTAATATCTGCACATACCCTTGATGTCTAAAAGAAAATTACCATAAAATAGTCACTTGCAAACATGATTATTTTCATTTTTTTCCTGCTGGGGAAAGTAAGAAAATGGATAGCCTGCTTTATCCCTTCTGAGGGATTTACTGTAAGAGAGTACTATCTAATTGTTCTGATCAACTCAGAATACCACTATAGTGATTGGTAGATTTAAAAATTGTGATAATTTTCCTTTTCTCCATTCTTTGTAAGGATATATTTTCCCATATCCTAGTACTTGGTTATTTCTAATATTGTTCAGTTTTTCACCTTCCATTTAGCCTTTTCTATGATTATGTTTCCCTTCTAATAAATAAACCTTCAGTTCTTTATCATTTTGAAAGCCTGAATACTGGATGTTGAGAGAGAAAAAGCATTCCCATGTGCTTTCTATATTGAGTTATTGAGAGAGAATTTTTCACACCTCGTATAAAGTGGTGTGTATGTGTATGTATATATATATTTTATATACATACATATAGTTATATAGTCTTACCTGTGTGTACTTTAGCAACCTTAGATCTTTTTGTTGGTTTTTTCATAGTGCTTACATTCATTAGAAAATAAACTAATTGTTTTCAGTATGATTATATACCAGAATGCCTTAAATATGAAATGTTGTAAATATACTTTATTATCCAATTGATGTTCAAAAGAGGGCAGTTGTTGTGATAAGCACTGGGTGTTGTATGTACGTGATGAATCACTGAATTCTACACCAGAAACTAACATTATACTATGTGTTAACTAACTGGAATTTAAATAAAAACTTGGAGGAAAAAAATTAAAAAGACAGAATCTGAAATAAAATCTGCTCTTGGAGCTTTTTTACTAACCTTTCCATTGTATGCAGGCATGCAGATAGTCTTTTCTTATAAAATAGTAAAAGTACTTGAACAAGCTTGTGTGTTCTTGTCTCATGCCATGAGGTTGACAGTATCTACAGTTATATCACAACATTGCCACTTGAAGTTTGGATTATAATTGGAACTAATTTATTAATAATTATAGCACATGTATCTAAAATATCTTTATGTTTATAATTTGATAATTCTGTATTTGCTTGATTATGAAGATCAGAGGCTTTCCTTTTCTAGTGAAACTTATGTGATCTCATGTGTTCTGTCAGCAGTGCCTTGTAGTATTAATGTTACATCTACATAAGAAATAGAATTCTCAAGGTCCCTCCTTACCCCCACAACCTGGTGATTACTGCTCCCCAGCCTTGGCAAGAGGCTGTAGGTTGACTTCTCAGGAAATGGAGTCAAAGAGGCTCTAGACAGGAAACTATCAAGCACATGAACAAAGTTGGGGAAGATTAACTGGAAATCAAAACACACCAAAAAAGAAGACAATAGAGCCTCTTCTGCCACTGGCTCCAAGAACCTTGCTAACCATTTATTTATTTCTACTATCACCACTCCTTCCTTCATCAGGAGATAATTGAAGAATTCTCTGCAGAAAACACAAGTAGCCCCAGAAAAAAGATATTTGTATTTGGAGACCCCAGCAAAATGACCATGGATCCATATGATCATCCTTCAGTGAAACCCCACAGTTGAAAATCCCATTCCCATGCACGTAGAGTTTCCAGGCAGTTTTCTAATGCTCCATTATTAAGTGTCAGTGCATAATAAAGGAAGACCTCTTAAACAAGCAGAAAAAAAAGGAACTCAGTAGAAAATGTAGACAATGCAAAGAGCATAAGGCAACTTATATAATTAATATCACAGGTCATGGAAAATGAAGCATTTCTAAAATAAGGACAAATGCTGTTAAGAAAAAAGAGTAAAGGGAGTTTTATATGGCATGAGTTCCAGATACATTGTTAAATGAAAGAAAGAACAATTCACAACCTATTGTATGCTGCTGTTTGCAAGGAGGATGGGGAAAAACAGTAATATGTTATATTTACTTATTTTTGTAAAAAAGAAACTTAAGAGTTTGTACCTCTTAATCCACTTCATTTTGCCCATTCTCTCATCCACCTTCCCTCTGGCAACTACCAGTTTATTCTCTAATTAAGAGGTACAGACTTCCACTTACAAAATAAATAAGTCACGGAGATGAAAAGTACAGCGTAAGTAATATTGTCAGTAATATTATAATAATGCCTTATGGTGACAGATGATGACTACATTACCGTGACCAGCACTGAATAATGTATACAATCGTCTAATCACTATGTCATACACCTGAAAGTAATACAACATTGTATGTCAATTATATTTCAATAAAAAATTACAAAAAATTGTATTGTCCTAAATTGAGCTGGAAAGAATTTAATATTTGATGATTCACAGTCTTTCACTGGCTCAGAGGTATGATCATGTATATTAATTATTACAATACTAAGGCAATTCAGAACAGTGTTTAACAGTTTGATTAACATAAAATATACTAAAGCCTTTCATTTTTCTGTATCAATGCCAAATAAAAAGAACTATTAGCAAAAGAGAAAATAACAACAAACTCAGGAAGCATAAACTAGAAACTAAAGAAATTGACTGCTTGTGGAATGGGGATAGAAAGAAGTAGAAGAGATAGGAAAGGGAACATGACTTTCCTGTTTACACTTTTTTATATATGTATTTTTTTACTTTCAAGTTTTTAAATTCCACTTACCGTAGAGTGTGATATTAGTTTCAAGGATAGAATTTAGTGATTCATCACAGCACCCAGTGCTCATCACAAGTGCCCTTCTTAATACCCATCCCCCCACCCACCTCCCCTCCAACATCTCTCAGTTTGTTCTCTATAGTTAAGAGTCTGTTTTATGATTTGTCACTTCCCCCCCATGTTCATCTGTTTTCTATCTTAAATTCTACATGCAAGTGAAATCATATGGTATTTGTCTTTCTCTGACTGACTTATTTTGCTTAGCATAATACCCTCTACCTCCATCCACACCCTTGCAAATGGCAGGATTTCATTATTTTTGATGGCTAAGTAATATTCCAGTGTGTGTGTGTGTGTGTGTGTGCGCGCGCGTGTGTGCGTGTGTGCGTGTGTGTGTGTGTGCACACGCGCGCATGTGCAATGCCCATGTGCATACCACATCTTCATAATCCATTCATCAGTCAGTGGGCATTTGTACTCTTCTCATAGTTTGGCTGTTGTTGATACTGCTGCTTTAAACATCGGGGTGCATGTACACCTTTGAATCTGTATTTTTGTATCCTTTCAGTAAACACCTACAAGTGGAATTGCTGGAAGGTAGGATAGTTCTCTTTTTAACTTTTTGCAGAACCCTGCTACTGTTTTCCAGAATGGCTGAACCAGTTTGCATTCCCACCAACAGTGTAAGAGGCTTCCTTTTTCTCCACACCCTCGCCAGTGCCTTTTGTTTCTTGTGTTAATTATACCCATCCTGATAGGTGTGAGATGGTATATCACCATCGTTTTGATTTGTATTTCCCTTGTGGTGAGAGATGTTGAGCATCTTTTCATGCACCTGTTAGCCATCTGGACATCTTCTTTGGAAAAATGTCTGTTCACATCTTCTGCCCATTTTTTAACTGGATATTTGTTTCTTGGGTGTTGAATTTGTTAAGTTCTTTATAGATTTTGGATACATACCCCTTTATCAGGTATGTCATTTGCAAATACCTTCTCCCATTTTGGAGGTTGCCTTTTAGTCTTTTTTTTTTTAAGATTTTATTTATTTATTTTTGAAAGAGAGACAGTGAGAGAAGGATCACAAGCAGGTGGAGTGGGAGAGGGAGAAGCAGGCTTCCCGCCGAGCAGAGAGCCCAATGCGGGGCTCGATCCCAGGACCCTGGGATCATGACCTGAGCCGAAGGCAGATGCTTAACCGACTGAGCCACCCAGGCGCCCCTGCCTTTTAGTCTTGTCATTTGTTTCCTTCACTGTGCAGAAGCTTTTTATCTTGAAAAGTCCCAATAGTTTATTTATTTTTTAACATATAATGTATTATTTGTTTCAGGGGTACAGGTCTGTGATTCATCAGTCTTATATAATACAGTGCTCATTACAACACATACTCTCCCCAATGTCCATCACCCAATTACCCTATCCTGCTAACTTCTCTCCCCTCCAGCAAACTTCAGTTTGTATCCTAAGGTTAAGAGTCTCTTATGGTTTGTCTCCCTCTCTGGTTTCGTCTTGTTTTATTTTTTCTTCTCTTCCCCTATGATCCTCTGTTTTGTTTCTTAAAGTCCACATACCAGTGAGATCATATGATAATTGTCTTTCTCTGATTGACATATTTTGCTTAGCATAATACCCTGTAGTTCCATCCACGTCATTGCAAATGCCACGATTTCAATTTTTGATGGCTGAGAAATACTCCATTGTGTATATATATACCACACCGTCTTTATCCATTCATCTGTCAGTGGACATCTGGGCTCTTTCCATAGTTTGGCTATTGTGGATATTGCACCTATAAACATTGGGGTGCAGGTGCCCCTTCAAATCACTATGTTTGTGTCCTTTGGATAAATGCCTAGTTGTGCAATTCCTAGGTTGTAGGTAGCTCTATTTTCAACTTTCTGAGTAGCCTCCATACTGTGTTCCAGAGTGGCTGTACCAGCTTGCATTCCCACCAACAGTGTAGGAGGGTTCCCCTTTCTCCTCATCCTCGCCAACATCTGTCCTTTCCTGACTTGTTAATTTTAGCCAGTCTGACTAGTGTAAGGTTACGGTATCTCACTGTGGTTTTGATTTGTATTTTCCTGATGCCAAGTGATGCTGAGCACGTTTTCATGTGTCTGTTGGCCATTTGGATGTCTTCTTTGCCGAAATGTCTGTTCATGTCTTCTGCCCATTTCTTGATTGGAGTATTTGTTCTTTGGGTGTTGAGTTTGATAAATTCTTTATAGATTTTGGATAATAGCCCTTTATTGATATGTCATTTGCAAGTATCTTCTCCCATTCTGTTCATTGTCTTTTGGTTTTGTCACACTGTTCCCTTTGCTGTGCAAAAATTTTTTATCTTGATGAAGTCCCAATAGTTCATTTTTGCCCTTGTTTCCCTGGCCTTCAGCGATATTTCTAGGAAGAAGTTGCTGCGGCTGACGTCAAAGAGGTTGCTGTGTGTGTTCTCAAGGATTTTGATGGATTCCTGTCTCACATTTAAGTCTTTGATTCATTTTGAGTCTGTTTTTGTTTGTGGTGTAAGGAAATGGTCCAGTTTCATTCTTCTGCATGTGGCTGTCCAATTTTCCCAACACCATTTGTTGAAGAGACCGTCTTTTTTCCATTGGACATTCTTTCCTGCTTTGTCGAAGATCAGTTGACCATAGAGTTGAGGTTCCATTTCTGGGCTCTCTATTCTGTTCCATGGATCTATGTGTCTGTTTTTGTGCCAGTACCACACTGTCTTGATGATTACAGCTTGGTAATAGAGCTTGAAGTCCGGAATTGTGATGCCACCAGCTTTGCTATTCTTTTTCAACATTCCTCTGGCTATTCGGGGTCTTTTCTGGTTCTGTACAAATTTTAGGAATATTTCTTCCATTTCTTTGAAAAAAGTAGGTGGCATTTAGAAAGGGATTGCATTAAATGTGTAGATTGTTCTAGGTAGCATAGACATTTTCACAGTATTTGTTCTTCCAATCCATGAGCATGGACCGTTTTTCCATTTCTTTGTGTCTTCCTCAATTTCTTTCATGAGTATTCTATAATTTTCTGAGTACAGATTCTTTGCCTCTTTGGTTAGATTTATTTCTAGGTATCTTACGGTTTGGGGTGCAGTTGTAAACGGGATTGACTCCTTAATTTCTCTTTCATCTGTCTTGGTGTATAGAAATGCAACTGATTTCTGTGCATTGATTTTATATCCTGCCACTTTACTGAATATGCCAACAAATCAGGCAGTCTGGAAGAAATGGATGCATTCTAGAGACATATAAACTACCAAAACTGAACCAGGAAGAAATGGAAAACCTGAACAGACCCGTAACCAGCAAGGAAATTGAAGCAGTAATAAAAAATCTCCCAACAAACAAGAGTCCAAGGCCAGATGGCTTCCCATGGGAATTCTACCAAACATTTAAAGAAGAATTAATACCTATTCTTCTTAAGCTGTTTCAAAAAATCAAAATGTAAGGAAAGCTTTCAAACTCATTCTGTGAGGCCAGCATTACCCTGATCCCAAAACCAGGCAAAGACCCCAGTAAAAAGGAGAAAACAGACCAACGTCCCTGATGAGCATGGATGCAAAAATTCTCACCAAAATACCAGCCAATAGGATCCAACATTACATTAAAAGGATTATTCATCAGGATTAAGTGGGATTTATTTCTGGGCTGCAAGGGTTGTTCAACATCCACAAAGCGATCAGTGTGATACACTACATAAATAAAAGAGAAGAACCATATGATCCTCTCAATAGACGTAGAAAAAGTATTTGAGAAACTACAGCATCCTTTGATTAAAACTCTTCACAGTGGGGGTTCCTAGGTGGCTCAGTCGTTAAGCGTCTGCCTTCGGCTCAGGTCATGGTCCCAGGGCCCTGGGATCGAGCCCCGCATTGGGCTCCCTGCTTGGCGGGAGGCCTCCTTCTCCTTCTCCCACTCCCCCTGCTTGTGTTCCCTCTCTCACTGTGTCTCTCTGTGTCAAATAAATAAATAAATATATATATATATATATATAAATTCTCCACAGTGAAGGGATAGAGGGAACATACCTCAATATCATAAAAGCCATCTATGAAAAATCCACAGTGAATATGATTCTCAGTGGGGAAAAACAGAGCTTTTCCCATAAGGTCAGGAACACGGCAGGAATGTCCACTATCACCACTGCTGTCCAGCACAGTACTAGAAGTCCTGGTCTCAGCAATCAGACAACACAAACAAATAAAGACATCCGAATTGGCAAGGAAGTCAAACACTCACTCTTTGCAGATGACATGACACTTTATGTGGAAAACCCAAAAGACTCCACCCCAAAGTTGCTAGAATTCATACATGAATTCAATAAAGTGGCAGGAAAAGTCCCAATAGTTTATTATTGCTTTTGTTTTCCTTGCCTCTGGAGAAATACCAAGTATGAAGTTGCTGCAGCTGATGTCAGGTTACTGCCTGTTTTCTCCTCTACGAATTTGATGGTTTTCTGTCTCACATTTAGATCTTTCATCCATTTTGAATTTATTTTTGTGTATGATGTAAGAAAGTGGTCCAGTTTCATTCTCTTGCATGTTGCTGTCCAATTTTTCCAACACCATATCTTGAAGAGACTATCTGTCCCTTTGGACATTCTTTCCTGTGTTGTTGAACATGAGTTGACCATATATTTGTGGGTCCATTTCTGGGTTTTCTATTCTCTTCCATTGATCTATGTGTCTGTTTTTGTGCCAATACTATACTGTCCTGATTACTTCAAATAACTTCAAGTCCGGAATTGTGATGCCTCCAACTTTGTTTTTCTTTTTCAAAGTTGCTTTGGCATTTTGGGGTCTTTTGTTTTTCCATACAAATTTTAAGATTATTTGTTCTAGCTCTGTGAAAAATGCTGTTGGTATTTTGATAGGGATTGCATTAAATGTATAGATTGCTTTGGGTAGTATAGACATTTCAACAGTGTTTGTTCTTCCAGTCCATGAACGTAGAATGTTTTTCCCTTTTTTGGTGTCATCTTCAGTTTCTTTCATAGTGTTTTTTAAGTTTTCATAGTACAGATCTTTTACCTCTTTGTTTAGGTTTATTCCTAGGTGTCTTATGGTTTTTGATATAATTGTAAATGTGATTGATTTCTTGATTTTTCTTTCTGCTGTTTTATTATAGGTGTATAGAAATGCAACAGATTTCCGTATGTTGATTCTGTATCCTGCACCTGGACAGAATGCATGTATGAGTTCTAGCAATTTTTTGGTGGAGTCTTTTGGTTTTTTTATATGGAGTATCATGTCATCTGCAAATAGTGAAAGTTTGACTTCTTTGCTGATTTGGATGCCTTTTATTTCTTTTTGTTGTCTGATTGCTGAGGCTGGTACTTCCAGTACTATGTTAAATAAAAGAGGTGAGAGTGGACATCCTTGTCTTTTTCCTGATTATAAACGAAAAGCAGTCAGTTTTTCTCCACTGAGGATGATATTAGATGTGAGTCTTTCCTATATGGCCTTTATGATGTCAAGGTATGTTCCCTCTGTCCCTCTGTTGTTTACGGTTTTTAATCAAGAATGGATGCTGTGTGTTGTCAAGTGTTTTTTCTGCATCTATTGAGAGGATCATATGGTTCTTACCCTCTTTTTTATTACTGTGGTATATCACATTGAGTGATTTGCAAATATTGAACCATTCCTGTAGCGCAGGAATAAATCCCACTTGATCATGGTGAATGATTCTTTTCCTATACTGCTGTATTCGATTTGCTAGTATTTTATTGAGAATTTTTGCATCTATGTCCATCAGGGATATTGGCCTATAGTTCTCATTTTTAGTGGAGTCTTTGATTTTGGAATCAGAATAATGTGGGCCTCGTAGGATGAGTGGAAGTTTTCCTTCCATTTCTAATAAGAATAGGTATTAACTTTTCTTTAAAGATTTGCTAGCATTCCCCTGTGAAGCCATCTCGCCATGGTCTTGTTTGTTGGCAGATTTTTTATTACTGATTCAGTTTCTTCACTGGTTCAAGGTTTCTGTTTCTTTTTGTTTCAGTTTTGGTAGTTTATATGATTTTAGCAATTTATCCATTTCTTCCAGGTTACTCAATTTGTTGGCATATAATTTTTCATAATATTATCTTATATTTGTATTTTTGTATTATTGTTTGTAAGTTCTCCTCTATCTTTTGTGATTTTATTTATTTGGGTCCTTTCTCTTTTCTTTTTTATAAATCTAGCCAGGGGGTTACCAATTTCGTTAATTTTTTCAGAGAACCAGGTCCTGGTTTCATTGATCTGTCTGCTGTTTTTTTGATTCCTATATTATGTATTTCTGCTCTAATCTTACTATTTCATGTCTTCTGCTGGCATTAGCCTTCATTTGTTGTTCTTTTTTTTTATTTTTTTAATTTAAATTCAATTAGCCAATGTATTTAGTTTTTGATGTAATGTTCACTGATTCATTAGTTGCATATAACACCCAGTTTTCATCACTGTTGTTCTTTTTCTAGCTCTTTTATATGTAAGGTTAGGTTGCATATTGGATATCTTTCTACTTGAGGTAGGCCTGTATTGCTATATACTCCCTCTTATGACTGTTTTTGCTGCATCCCAGATGTTATGGACTGCCATGTTTTCATTTTCATTTGTTTTGTGTTTTTTCCTAATTTCTTTTATTTTCTGGTTGACCCATTCATTGTTTAGTAGCATGTTATTTACCTTCCAGTGTTTGTGGTTTTTCTCAAATTTTATCTTGTGGTTGATTTCAAGATCATAGCATTGTGGTCAGAAAGTATGCATGGTATGATTTCATTCTTTTTGTACTTGTTGAGGCTTGATTTGTGACCAGTATGTGATATGTTCTGGAGAATCCCATGTGTATTTGAAAAGAATGTGTATTCTGCTGCTTAAGGTGAAATGTTCTGAATCTATCTGTTAAGTCCATCTAGTCCAGTGTGTCTTCAAAGTCATTGTTTCCTTATTGATTTTTCTGCTTAGATGATCTGTCCCTTGATATAAGCATGCCCTACTGTTTTTGTATTATCAATGAGTTCCTTTATGTTTTTTATTAATTGTTTTATGTATTTGAATGCTTCCAAGGTGGGGGAGATCTTACTGGATAGACCCTTTTTTTTTATTATATAATGCCCTTCTTCATCTCTTGTTACAGTTTTTGGTTTAAAGTCTAATTTGTCTGTTATAAATATTACTACTCTGGCTTTTCTTGAAGTCCGTTTGCATGGTAAATATTTCTTCATCCCCTCACTTTGAATCTGCAGGTGCCTTTAGATCTAAAATGAGTCTGTTCTAGGCAGCATATAGATGGGTCTTATTTTTTTTTTTATCCAGTCTGACACCATATGTCTTTTGATTGGAGCATTTAGTCCATTTACATTCAGAGTAATTATTGTTAGATATGAATTTAGTGCCATTCTATTACTTGTTTTGTCATTGTTTCTTGAGATTTTCTGTGTTACTCTCTAGTCTTTGTCAGTTTTGGTCTTTCTTTCCCACTCAAAAATTTCCCTTTAATATTTCTTGCAGGGATGGTTTAGTGGTCATGAAATCCTTTAGTTTCTGTTTGTCTGGGGAACTCTATCTCTCTTTCTATTCTGAATGACAGCCTTGCTGTATAGAATATTCTTACCTGCATATTTTTCCCATTCAGCACATTGAATATATCATGCCTCTCTCTTCCGGCCTGCTAAATTTTTATGAACAGGTCTGCTGCTAATATAGTTTGTCTTCCCTCTTAAGTTAGGTACTCCTTTTGTCTTGCTACTTTTAGGATTTTTTTCTATATCTCTGCTTTTTTGTTAATTTAACTACAGTATGTCTTGATGTTGGCCTGCTTTTGTTGATTTTGATGGGAGTTCTCTGTGCCTCCTGGACTTGGAAGTCTGTTTCCTTCCCCAGATTATAATTTTTCAGCTCTAATGTCCTCGAATTAACCTTCTGTCCCCTTTTCTCTCTTCTTCAGGGACTCCTGTGATACAAATGTAATTATGTTTCATGGAGTCACTGAGTTCCTTTAGTCTACTTTCGTGTCCCTAGATTTTTCCCCCCTTTTTATCAGCTTCCTTATTTTCCATAATTGTATCTTGTATATCACTTACTCGTTTCTTTTCTTCTTCCTTTCATGTGGTCATTGCATCCAGTCAGTTTTGAATCTCAGTTATTGCATTTTTCATTTGGCATGATTGTTTTTAAGCTCTTGTATCTCTGTGGTAAAGCTCCCTGGTCTCTTCTATGCTTTTCTCAAGCCCAGCTAGTATCCTTAAGATTGTTGCTTTAATTTATGGGTCAGGCATGTTACTTACATGTATTTTGTTTAGATCCCTGGCCATGACCTTGTTCTTTCTTTTGTGATGAATTCCTCAGTCTTGGCTGAGGTATCTACTTTCTTCCCTGTGTTAGGAAAGCCTGTTATGTTTCCTGCTCTTGAGAGTAATGACTTTATGAAGAAGAGGTTGTATAATGTCCAGGGCCTGTCGCTTCAGGAAGTGTCTCTGCTGTCTGCTGTGTGCAGTCTGTGCTGTGTTATGGCTGCTCTATCCCTCAGATCAGTACTCTGCAGAGTTTCTCCTTGCCTGCAGTGAGTAGTGTCTGGACCTTGGCCAGAGTGTGGCGAGTTTTAACTAGTTGTGCTCTTGTCTGCTTGTTTAAAAAGACCTGGTGCCATTTCCACTAGAGCTGAAGATTTGCAGAAGTCTGTGGTCAGTAGATATGGTGCCTGTGGGGGTTTGTGCTGGTTTTCTGGGGGAGGAGCCCGCTGTGCTGGTTCTCAGGCACGCTTGCCTGAGAGAAGCAATACCAGTAGAGAGCAGAAGGGCAGGGTTGGTGTAAGCAATTAAGCAGCCTGTGTTGTCACTCTTCCATTTACTGAAGGTATTAGTTTATGCTGAAGGCCAGTGGAGGGAAGTGGCACCAGCCAGTTCCTGTGTCCCCTGAGAGGGCAGTTCATCAGGGAAGCACTCCCAGAGGAGCAAATAAAGTCCCTTCATGCACACTAAGTGTGTTTTAGATTATTGTTTTTTCACTGTCTGTGTCTGGATTTCTTGCCTGCCTGTTTTGCAGTGCATTGTGAACTTTGGGCTCTTCCCCAGCCAAGCTGGCTGAGTTTCAAAATTCTAATCTTTAGGGACCTGATATGCTGGGGACCTGTGCTGGTCTGGGGGTGCTGCAGGTTTGACCCAGAAGGGCAGTCTCACCAGACCTCAGGAGTGTGGAATTTGGAGCAGAGCTCACTAAGCAGCCAGTGTCTAGTTTCGCTGTCCTCAGCAGATGTATTTGCACCTATTCTTAGGGGTGGGGGATGGAAATGTTGCCCACTGGCTCCTTTGTCCCCAGAGGGGCAATGACACCTTTCTCAGATGTGCTCCAGTGTGTCTCAGGAGATCCTCAGATCATGCCATCTGACCCCAGTTTACCTTCCTGCCTTCTCTACAGGATAACTGCAGCACCCTCAGGGTTCTATATCAGCCATGCCAGGAACTTCAGTCTTTGAGCCCTGCTAGTTGAAGAAAACTCATGAAAATCATCCTGTCAGTTTCTCAGTTAATGGGTTTGGGAAGTGTTTTCATTGTGTGATCCCCTCTGTGCTTCTCTCTCTCTCTCTTTCTCTCTCTCGCCTCCCTCTGCAACCTGGGTGCCTTCCCCTCTGCAGCACCCATGATCCATTTCTTCCCCAAACCAGGTCTCTGTATCTCCTATCTACCACGATGTGGCCTCCTCTCTCCCTCTAGTTGTGCAGTTTGTTCTGTCAGTCCTCAGATCAATTTCTTGGGTATTCAGAATGAGTTGATATTTATCTAGCTGTGTTTGAGGGATGCAGCAAGCCTACAGTCCTCATACTCTACCATCTTAGCTACTTTATTATTTTTACTTTTGAACCATGGTAATTTTTTATATATTTAAAATTTTGAAAGTCAGCAAGGATGGGGAAAAGCAAAAAGTGATTACAAACAGAAAGAAGTGAAACTAACTGCATAACAAATTGATAACAAAACATGCAGAAGAAAATCCAAGTAACTGTTGAACACATTACTCTGGTTATTTACCCTTAGTGGAATATAAGGACAAAAATAAATCAAAATTTGAACCTAATTTTGTTGTTAGTAGTAGTATGGAAGTAGCCTATTTGAAATTGTTTTCTATATATTTTAAAAGTGAGCATATGAGTAAATATATCCATGTTGTAAAACAGTGGTCAAGATAAAAATAATGGAATGCAAGAAGAAGAGGAGCAACCTTGTGATGTTATATTGGAACAGAATTATCAGTATGAATTCAAGATGATAAAGTTCCTAACTTTTCAGTGAAAAGGCCTAGAAGCGGTGAAATTCCAGTAGTAATAAGTATAACTAGCACATAGATCTTGAGCACTAAATACTCTTCCTCACTAAAAGGAACCAAAATTCTTTGAATAAATGACTGATTCAGTATCTGGAGTGAGAAAACTAATGAATACCTATCACAAAGACACAAGAACCATTTTTTTGTGGGCTCCCACTGGCCCAATGTGGGATAAATCGAACACTAAAAAAAAAAAAAAATGATACTCATGAATTACGATATGTTCAATAAAAAACTAACCTATAGGGGCGCCTGGGTGACTCAGTCATTGTCTGCCTTTGGCTCAGGTCATGATCCCAGGGTCCTGGGATCGAGCCCCACATGAGGCTCCCTGCTCCATGGGAAGCCTGCTTCTCCCTCTCCCACTCCCCCTGCTTGTGTTCCCTCTCTCGCTGTGTCTCTCTCTGTCAAATAAATAAATAAAATCTTTAAAAAAAAAAACAACCTATAATTTCACAACAATACAAAAGTATGGGGAAAGGGAAAGCTCTTCTTTAAGAAGAATGCCAACTAACACTTGTAGAAGGAATGATGAATTTAGAAAAAAGTCATATTTTGCAACTACCATTGTAATAATGACTGCAGGTAAGGATCATCGCTGGTTGCTAAAACCAAATGGTGAAAAAATTATTGGGGAATGGAATATTTACACAGTTTGAAAATGTAACCCATAGATTACTTATTAATTTCAAAGAGAAAAATTACCTTTAAAGTAGAGAAATGTAATTCCCTTAACCAAATGATCAAACTTAATATTATTAATTGTGGAGTAAATTGACATTGTGTACCTCCTGATCTGATGCAGTAGGGCACATCATCACCTATATTGTATTTCTACCAAAAATGTTTAGCCTGAATCTAATAATCAGGAACAACTAAACAAAAACAACTTAAATGGCGTTCTTTAAAAAATGCACCTGGATATTTTAGAAATGTCAGTGTAACACATACCTAACACAGACTCGAAAACTTATAAATTCAATGTATTGATCCCGATTGGATTCTGGGTGGAAGAATATGTATATAAAGGATCTATTATTGGGACAGTAGGTGAAATCTGACTATGGATTATATGTTAGATAAATTTCTTGGGTGTGATAATATTTGTATTCTAGTCAGTATGAAAATATTCTTGTTTTTAGGAGATACATGCTAATGAATAATGTAGAAGTGAAATGTAACGATGTCTATAACTCATTCTCAAATGAATTAGCAAAAAAATAGTATAAATTTAGAGAGAGGATGAAGTGAGAAAAGCAAATGTGGTAGTTGCCAAACTGGGAAAAACAGTTTCCAGATTGAAAGGGCCCACCAAGTACCCAGCACAGTGAATGGAAAGAAAAACACACACCAGAACACATTATCATAAAATTTCAGAGTTGAGGATAAATAAAACAACCTTAAAAGTTGTGAGAGGAATGTCTCAAAGGGGAGGTAGTCATGGGGGATTGAACTAATAGATTACCTAATATAATTGATTATGAGAAAAATAGTATTCAGATGGGCTTTATAATTCTGGAAGAAAGCTTAGAGAGAATTACCAATAGTGACATAGAAAACTTAGAAAATGAAAAAACAAGGCAATTACTAAGAAAGAAAAATTTTACGAGAAAAAATGTATAAAATTCTAGTATCTACTTGACTCAACCAGTAATACTTTACATGGTCATAATAAGGTAAACACTGAATATTAACTGAAAGAACACTTGTGCTATAACCAATGTTACTAGAAGAGTGTAAAAATGAAACAATGGTAATGTGGGATAGTATAGGAGTGCTGAATTTCATAATACATGTATATATGCATATATGTATGTGTAAATACCAAAGAAATAGCTATGAATTTGGGGATAGGAAGGTGATAGGCATGAAGGAGGAGACAAAAGACCTTTTTGTTATAAGCTTTTTAATCTTACTTAACTTTTTAGGATATATACATTTGTACTTTAATACAAATAAAAATAATTTAAAATATATTTTATACATTTTTACTACAGGGTAATTATTTGATTTATTTCATTGGTATTTCCACAAAAATAATTCCATTTTTTCTAGTAGCTTTTGATGAAGGTTTCACTGAGGATTTTGTTTGTTTTTGACAGTGGTAAATAGAAAAATATAAAACACGTAACCCATGGGGAGTTTCGTGCCAATGAAGTGGTCTACACATACCAAGGTTGAGAACTATGTTCTTCACAATCCGGAGGAACTTAAATAGCTGAGCAAAATAGTTCTTTTTTAAACTGCCTAGCTAGCAATGAAAGAGGAGTCTTAAATTAACCACTCAGATGTGGGAACAAATTTTAGTTGTTTTGCTTACGGGTATATTTGTAAAGTTCCTATAACTGGGAGTACAAGTAAAAGTGACAAAACTCCTTTTGTCTCCCACCATGTTTAACAGTAGCTGTCAGGAGACAAATTAATTGTAGATAAGAGTTTGGAATCTATACCAAATCTGCAATGTTAAGTTTAATATCCATTGTTAACAAAAATAGCTACTGGAAGAAGTAAGCTTTTCATGGAGAAATCTTTTATTTTCGTATACATAACAATTTCAGGGTATTATTTTTATGTCCCTGTAATAAATAACAGTGCTTTTGATTAAGTATTTACCAATTACAGTTACCTTTAAAAAATTTTCACCTTCCTTTTCTGCCGTTCAGAATTAAAAATTAAACATTAAAATTTTATTTCTTTTAAGTGAAATGGCTTACAGTATATGGAATTTCATAGCTTTTTGTTTGTTCACTGGACTAATAGCTTAACAGTGAAGAAAGCATTTCTACCTCAATTTTTCCTACTTATACTATGGATGAGGAATTGGGAGAGGTATTTCAATGAATGTAAATCCTTCAAAATCCTTAGTTAGAAATTATTATGTATTTTCAGTTATTCTAGTATTATGACCTTTTTCTATGTTTCTCTTGCTTTTGCTTTTTAGGGTAAGATAGCTGAACGTGGTACCCACCATGGTTTGCTCGCAAACCCTGGCAGTATCTATTCAGAAATGTGGCATACACAGAGTAGCCGTGTGGAGAACCATAATAACCCCACATGGGATGCAAAGAAAGAAAATGTGTCCAAAGAGGAGGAAAGGAAGAAACTACAAGAAGAAATTGTCAACAGCGTGAAAGGCTGTGGAAACTGTTCCTGCTAAGTTGCACGAGACATTTTTTTTTGACACATTTGCACTGAAGCAGAATTGTTTTATTAAAAAAGAAATCATACATTCCCATTTTCTATAATCCTTTTTTTAGGTAAGATTTATTTGAAAAGGAATTTGAGTTTTACATCTTTCACAATATTTAATGTGATGTCTATATTTAGCCACAAATTATTTTCTTGTTACTGCCTTATTTGTGCCCAAAGCATCGTTTTTGTTACTATTTCACTTTGCCCCATTTCCATTTTGGGGGCCTGATAGCCATTTGATATCTATAACCAGCTGAATTACGTTGGATTCCAAATTTTAATAGTTTTTTAAATCTCCTTTATGCTGACAGTTTAGATGGAAAGTATCCATTTCTTTTTTTTTTTTTTAAAGAGGACAGTGTAGGTTCATTGTTTCTCCTCCCTCCCCACTGACATACTTCAATGATAGATACCTATACTTTCATTTTTTAAAGTCTTTGCCACTGTATATCTTTTGGAGGAAAAACCTTAATTCTCATGTATGTATGTAGAATGTTCTTCATCATTAACCAGCATCTCTAGTGATGGGAATTTTATTTTTTCATCAAAATGAGTTATTGCTCTTGTTTGGGACCGAAATTTATGCCTTTCTCTTTAAACACTTAAAACCCTGATGTAATTTGACAGTTGTCATACTGGGAATGATCTAAAAAGCTTAGGAAGTTAATTGCCCTTCTATTTCCATCTTAACTCTAGTGCTTTTGGTGTCTGAAGTTATATAAAGAAACAACTAAATGGAATGTATGCATGCACATATATGTGTGTGTGCACATGCTCAAACTTGCATATAAAGCAGCAACCACTTAAAAATTATTAATGACCTTGAGGTAAATAGGAGAAGATTATGTATATGTACTCTAGATGATTGGGACTTTAATCAGTGACACATCAGAATTTATTACAAGGTCGTCCCTTTTTCAGTAATTTAATGAGTTCCTTTAAATGTGTCATAACAAGGAAGAGCCCAAACAAAATGATCAAGTTTTACCTGTTAATAAAATGTTGGTATATGTTCACTTAGAAGCTCCTCTCTTTTCCAATTTGGACAGCTGCTTTTCTTTTTGAAGAAGCTGTTTTCTTTTCATACGATTAGAGGTGGTCTCTAGGCCACTGGATCATGTGGTCATTAACCAGTATTTTCAGCTAATAAAAACTTGAATAACCTAAAAAACACAGTTATTGTAAGGGCCATTAAGTAAGTCTTAAATATTTTCATCATATTAAGATGGTCCTATACAGTGAAATAATAGACAAAAGATTAACTGAGAAGAAAATGTCAAAAAGCATTTATTATAACAATAATTTTACATTACAGTATTACATATTCACATAAAAAAGTATAAAGTATAAATTTTTAAATGTTGAAACTTTTTTAATGGATTGGGATGAATAAGCTACGGTTTTAGAATATGGGCTCTGAAAATGGAGCAAGATGATAGGGTTTTATTTCTTATATCCCTGTATTTTAAAAATTGCATATTTCCTTCCTAAGCAAATCCCAGTTTACAATAATTAAATTGAAACAAGAGTAATTTGAGATCAGAAAAACTGATGCCTTCCTGAAGGTTTTTAACATAGAAATATCTTGGTGGACAGATAGGTTCATTTGGAAATTTTTTCGACAGTTCAAGTCTGAGGGTCAGCTGTGAGAATCAGAGACCTACGCATTTGGACAAATTCAAAGTATGCATTTATTTTTCCTTTACAGGGATGTGCACCTTTTACATACCTTTAAGATAAATATTTTGCCTTTTCCCTTAGATGTTGACAAAGATCAGTTTGTACAAATGGCTAGTTTAAAAAGTTTTAAAGGGCACCTCCGTGGCTCAGTCTGTTAAGCGTTCAACTCTTGATTTCAGGTCTTGATCTCAGGGTCGTGAAATCAAGCCCTGCATTGGGCTCTGAGCTGGGCATGAAACCTGCTTAAGATACTCTCTCTCCCTCTGCCCCCCCCCAAAATAAATAAATAATAAATTAATTTTGCTTAAGGGTAAGATATTTAAAGATTATATGAATTCTTGTTTCCGGATCACTTTGTCTGTGTTGTCGTCTTGCTGTCATCCTTCCTAACTACTGGGTGTGTCGGTGAGTAGCATCTTTTGCCAGCGTATATTCATAATTCATATATACCTTCTATCTTTATCATAGGATATTCTGTTGTAGATTAGTAGTTGAAAGCTTTTAAATATATTTGCATTGGCAGCTTTCTTAAATTATAGGAAGTCCCTTTCCCCCCTGCTTTGAGTATATAGATTTTGAATGTAAACTATAGTAAATGACAATATTAAGTCAAATAAGCTGGTTAAAACTGATTGGTTAAGACAAAATGACTCGAAAGGGAGGCTCTTTACCAGTTTTATTGTTAGAGCAATTTGTGCAGATAATCACTACTAAATAAACAATATGTCTTCGTGACTAGAAATGGGTGGCCCATTGAAGCAACTCTTTTCTGTAATGCATAGGGAGAACTGATATTTTGTCATTCACACATTCAGAGTAAGTATGGTTAATTAATAGACACTCTGGGGGTATGGCCTTAGAGCCTTATGCAGAAGGTGAAAACTTGGAATTCTCTCAGAGAGAAAGTAATTGTTTGCAGAGTTCATAATGTGGGTAAAATGGTAGTAAATTATAGTGCTTTCACTTAGCATTAAGCTGTCATATTCTTGATGACCAACCAGTGAAAGGCAACTTTCCGTTGCCCCAAGTTTTTCAGTTCTAATGGTTAGGAAGGAAACCTTTGGGGTGGAGAAATTTCTTGACTACACAGCTACAGAACAATGTTTTTCACTGATTACTTTCTATTCCATTTCTACTTCATAAAATTGTAGGATTTTTAGAGTTGGAAGGAATATAGAGGCCTTTAATTTCCTCTTTCGGAAACTGAATTTCAGGAGGAATCACTGGTCTTGCTAGAGACCAAGTTGGAATGAAAACCCTGGTTCTTGACACCTACTCCATTTCTCTTTTGGCTGGACATTTCTACTCAGAAGCTAAGTTTAAAAATATATTGAAGGCTGAGACTTCCAGAATGTTGAATTGAAGAGCTCAGTAGACCTTCTCTCCAGTAAAACAACTTAACTGTTTGAAATTATTTTTTTAACAATAATTTAAAATCTCTAGAAATTGTCCAAAGAGCATATATCAATTGGAAAAACATTGATTCAAGAAAACCTATTACTTATCAGTAAGAATAGGAAGATTCTGGCATTTGAATTACCTGCATATCCTCTACCATACCAGGTCTGTGTTACAGAAGCTCAACCTTGGGTACTGTATTTAGGCAGGTTTGGTGAAGATGTTGGGAGGAGGTAGGGCTCCTCCCCCAGCTCCCACTCCAGAGTTGTGGTTTCACCCTGGCAGGGGTAGCTGCCTGCATTTCTTACCCCCAACTCTGTGTTGCAGAAGTTTATTCCACACAGGCACAGCCAAGAGGACTGGTGATACCTTCCACCACCCAGCCTCCATTCTTTGAGTGAGGCACTATTATGTGTGCAGTCTGAGAATAGTGAGGCCCTGATTTTTTCCACCCCAGCTTACTCAAAGTTTGGATGTTTCACTCAAGGAGAGGAAAACTGAGAATACCAAGGACTGACACCATGCCCCAGTGCCCACTCAGAGTGGTGTTTTCACTCTGGGCCCTTTTAGCCCCCAGCTTCAGTTCAGTGGTGCACAGGTTCTTTCTAAGTGGGAAGGTATGCAGTGAGGACAAAGAATTCCACCACTCTGCCTGGGGGACTGACTTCATTTGAAAGAGCATGGAGAACTCTGTCCCTAAGGACATTGTCAAAAACAATGGAGATCTTGGTGGAGAGCAATTAGGAGGAGCTGGTGCAAGCAAAGCAGCAGAGCAGCCAGAATTTTAATAAAGAGAAACCAAGAGGGAACCAAAAAGAGCCCTCCTGGGAGCACAGTCAACTCAGGATTGAAAAGACTGTGTGCATGTGCTAGGCTGCACCTACTCAGGACAATTAGAGCAGAACATGGGGCAGACTTAAAAGCATTTCCCAGTACATGCAGACCCATCAACACAGAGCAAAAGCTTTGCTGGCTCAAGGAACTTGACCAAACACTGAACAATAAATTGTTCTGATCTAGAGGTGACTGTTAGGAACACAGGCTTAAAAATAAAATCACACTCCTCCTTGGCAATCTGGCAGACTATGTATATGTCTAAAACTGCCCTCCCAGAAAAGAGAAGGAAACTCCCATTTACTAGTCCTGGCTGAACATGGGTCAAAAGAAAACTCCCTGACATAGCAGCCTCCAAGCACATACACATCCAATGGTAAAGGGTAAAAATCTTGCCAATAAGTGCATTATGCCCACCCAGAGATAACCCTTAGGTGGCTAGACTAAAAGAGATAACATCAGGCTGCACACTGCAGGGGAAATAACCAAGCAAATACTAATCCCTTATAGGAGGATCATTATCCAGAGTTGCTATAAGATACTATAATAAAATGTCCACTTTATAACAAAAGATTATAAGAAATGCAATGAAACAGGAAAGTGTCATGTATACACAGGAAAAACAGGCAGTAAATACTTCTTTAAGGGGCCCAGATGGTAGCTATAGCATATAAAGATTTATAAATAAAGAAATAGAAATTAAAGAACCAAATGGAAATTCTGGAGTTGAGAAGTATTTACTAGAGGAACTCAATAGTATATTTGAGCTGGCCAAAGAAAGAATCCACAAACTTGAAGATAGATCAATAGAGATTATGCAATCCGAAGAACAGAGATAAAAATGAAAAATTCTTGAAGAGAAATGTGGGACATCATTAAAAATACCAACATACCTCAAAATGTAAGTAGCAGAGGAGAGGAAAGGAGCAGAAAAAAAATATTCAAAGAGATGAATGGAAACATCTAAATTATCGAAAAATACTAAACATCAAAACTCAACAAACACCAATTAGGAAAAACACAGATGTTCAAAGCTAAAGATAAGGCAAAAATTGTAAAAGCAGTAAGAGATAAATGACATAAGGGAAAACACAGGGAAACCCCAATATGATTAACAGGTGAGGTTTCTCATAAACAGTGAAAGCCAGAAGACAGAGGGATTGCATATTCAAATTGCTGAAATTAAAAATCAAGGGATGCCTGGGTGGCTCAGTTGGTTAGGTGACTGCCTTTGGCTCAGGTCATGATCCCAGGGTGTTGGGATTGGGTTCCATATGGGGTTCCCTGCTCCCCCTGCTTGTGCTCTCTCTCTCTCTGACAAATAACCATTAAAAATTTTTTTGAAAATATTAATCAGTATTATATACAAAACTATCATTCAAAAATGAAGGTGAAATAAAGATGTTACCATATAAGTAAAAAGAAAAGGCATTGCTAGTAAATCTGTATTACAAGAAATACAAAGGAAATTATTCAGGCAAAAAGCAGGTGACACCAGACAGTAATTCACACACACAGCACCAATAAAGGCACTCATGTAGATACTTAGTAAAAGTATAATTGCATGTTTCTTCTTCCTTTTAGGAAAATTTTTTTCCACTGGAAAATAATGTTTATTGAGATCCCACCAGTTGCACAATCTGCTTCTGACATTAAGCAGCTTCTTCTTGCAGTTCACTTTTCATAAGTGGTCCCATGAATGCTTTCTTATCCTCCACAGTCTGGAATCAACCATGGCCAAACTTGGAGGTGGTGTCAATGAACTTAAGGTCAATCTTCAGGGCATGCTATTTGATCTGCACCAGCAACAACTTATGGAGAGTAAGCACTTGCTTCTTGGTTCTCATCACACAGCCTTCCTGCATGACAAAGTCATTGGTCACTTCATCATAGTGGACAAAGCCAACTCAGAGGGTTGATGCTCTTGTCAGATCATAATCAGAAGAAGCATTGTTCGTGATCAGTTTGCCATGCTTGATGAGATAGTCATGGCCAATCTTGTAGATCTTGTTGATCTCAATGCAGTGATGGTAGCCTTTCTGCCCAGCCCATGCCATGAAGGCCACTTGGGCAGGATGCCATGCCCCAGTACAGCCCACCTTGCACAGTCCCTGGTGGGTCTTGCAGGGTAGATTCTTGGTGTGCCAGTGGCTGGTGACCTCTTGTTACCTTTGCCCTTGGTGACACTAATGACATCTATCATCTCATCCTACCCAAACACTTGGTTCACAAGCACCTGCTGTTCCAGGCTCTCACAGGCCTAGTTCAGCTTCTCAGCCACTGTGCCTCTATTCACCTGGATCTCCATGAGGTGGGTTTTCTTCTTGCATAGAGGAAGCAGCAGCATCTGGGTGTGGGTGATGACACGGATGATTTGGCAGTACTTCTTCATGCTGTTGAACTCCTGTAGCTGCTGCTTGCCATCATCATCCTGCCACTTGCAGTATTTGGTTGAAGGCTTTCTTAGACTTATGCCAGTTCTTATAGAAGTGTCTTTTGCACTCATCATGGATGTGCTCAGCAGAGATGGTCTTAAAAGTACAGAGACCTTGAGCGGTTTCTTCATAGCCCATGATGCCCACAACCACCATGAATGGTGCCTCCACAATGGTCACATCCTCCACAATTTCCTTCTTTTTCACCTTGGGTCCAGTCTGTTGACCTCTCACACAATGTGAGTCATGCCAGCCTTGTAGTCGAGGAAAGTTGTGAGGTGGATAGGCTTGGAAGAGTCATCCTTGGGGAAGCTCTTCACCTTACATGGTGCCAGCCACTGTGTTTCTGGGGCAAGAAGCCCAGGGACCCATGCCTGGGAACAGAGAATTTCCTATGAGACGTTCTGTCACCGAATGCTGCCAGTAGAGCAAGAAAATTTTTAAAACTTCACTTAAGTTGACTTAGAAAACAACCACATGAAGCAATGTGTATTCTTTTGTTGGGAGTAGAAACAAAGCTGTCTTGGAGTAATGAAAGTAACTCTTGGAAATGAAACCAGATGATATCCAGAATCCACAAGAACAAATGAAGAGAGCCAGAAATGGTAAATGGTATATACAACGATTAATATAACAAACTCTATGAATATACACCTCCTTTCTCTTACATGTTTTGAAAGAGATAAGATCATACAAACTAATAGTTTTAATTATGTATTATTGAGTTTGAGATACACACACACATATATATAAATGTAACATATATAAATGTAATAGATATAACAATAGTACAAAAAAGTGTTATGGAAAGGGGCTATATAGGAGTAAAGGTCATATACTTCATTAGAACACATTTCAGTGGAAATACGAAGTAAATTCTGAGAAGATAGGATGTATATTGTAAGCCCTCGAAGAACCACTAAGAAAGAACTGTAAGAAATATACTTAAAATATTAAAGGGATCAAAATGTTACACTGGAACATATCCACTTAATACAAGAAGAAGGCAATAAAGTAGGAATAGAAAAAAATTAAAGTGGAAGATGTAACAATATTAAATATGAATTAAGTCAAAAGACAGAGATTGTCAGATTGAATTAAAAAAATCAAGATCCCCCAACTTGGTCCAACAGGTATCCTGTCTATAGAAGCACTTCATATTCGAAGATACAAATAGGTTGAAAATAAAGGATGGGAAGGGTGCCTGGGTGGCTCAGTAGGTTAGCGTCTAACTCTTGGTTTTGGCTCAGGCCATGATCTCATGGGTTGTGAGATTGAGCCCCATATCGGGCTCCATGTTCAGTGAGGAGTCTGCTTGAATATTCTCTCCCTCTGCCCCTCCCCCCACTCTCTTTCTCAAATAAATAAATCTTATTTAAAGGATGGGATATATATATCCCATCCTTTATATATATATCCCACTGCAAAAATGAACTGTAAAAGAGTTGAAGTGCCTATACTAACATCAGACAAAATAAACTTTAAAACAAATGCTACTAGAGATAAAAATGGATATTTCATAATGATTAGAAATTCTATCAGGAAGATATGACAATTTTAAACATATGCACCTAAGAACCTATCCAAATACATGAAACAAAACTGACAGAATTGAAGGGAGAAATAGACAATTCAACAATAATAGTGGAAAATTTCAAAGCCTCTTTCAATAATGGCTAGAACAACTAGGCAGAAGATCAAGGAACTAAAGACTTAAACAGAATACACATTCTGCCCAAGAGCACATAGAACATTTCTTCAGGATAGATCAAATGCTAGGCCAACAAACAAGTGTCAATAAATTTTAAAAGATTGAAATCATACAAAACATGTTCTATGGCCACAATAAAAATACTAGAAATAAGTAATAGAGGAGGAAAACATGGGGACCTCAGAAGGAAATTAACTCACATTAAATATGGGTCAAAGAAGAAATCACAAGGGGAAACTAGAAAATATTTGGAGGTGAATGAAATGGAAAAGCAGAAATGTATGGGATGCAGCTAAAACTGTCATTCAAGGGAATTTTATAGCTGTAAATGCCTATATTTCAAGAGAAGGAATATCTCAAATCAGTAACCTAAACTGCCTTAGGAAACTAGAAAAAGAAGAGCAAACTGAACCAAAAGCTAGCAGAAAGAAAATTTAGAGCATAAGTCAGTGAAATAGAGAATACAAAATCAGTAGAAAAAATTAACAAAGCCTCAAGTTTGTTCTTTGGAAAGATTAACAAAATTAAATTTTTTAAACTAAACCGACCAGTAACAAAATAGTGAACACTCAAATTATTAAAAAAAAAATGATATCATTGCCAATTTTACAGGCAAAAAATGTAAAAGACTATTAACAGGGAGGGGAGAAAAGATGGTGGCAGAATAGGGGACCTCATTTCAATTGGTCCCTTGAATTTAGCTACATAACTGTCAAATCATTCTGAACACCCATCAATTCAACCTGAGATGTAACAAAAGAATATCTGGAACTCCACAAGTAGAAAGCGACCACTTTTTGCAAGGTAGGACATGAGGAGAAATGGTTCTGAGGGGATATATCGGAAGATAAATGGTGGGGGGAGGAGCAAGTGCACCATGATAGGGTGACTGCTCTCCATGCCAGGACCCTACAAAGTGCAGAAGTGCAGGACCATCCTTCTTCCCCCCGGGAGTATAAGTGTGGGTACGCACCACAGGAGTCTGCAGAGTTTGGTACACACAAAAGTGAAGACCGTTTATCCCTGAGGGTTTACTGAAGAGAGGGGACTGCAATCTTCCCACTTTGGGCCTAGAGATCGGGCATGGCCATTTTTATTTTGATTCTCTAAAGAGGCGCAGAAAGCCTTCGGGGAACAGAAGCCACACAGAGCAACTAAAAACAGCTTACACTGAGCCCAGCCCCCTGGCAAGGGGCTGTGCAACTCTGCCCAGGCAAAGACACCTGAGAATCAGTGCAGCAGGCCTCTCCCCCAGAAGACCAACTAGAAAAACACATGAACAACAAGTTTACGGACCACACAGGACTGTAAAACTCCAGCGCTAGGGAAAAATAGTATATAGAATTCGAGGTTTTTTTTTTTTTTCTCATGATTCCTTTATCCTTCAGTTTAAATTTTTCCATTTCTTTTTTTCTTTTTTCCCTTTTCAACTACGTTCTTATTTTATCAACTCTTTGTTTTTAAGTCTTTTTTTAACTTTCATTTCTTACATTTACATTTTATAGATATATTCTTCACTTTTGGCTTCCTTTCACTGTACTCAATTTTCTTTTTGTATATATATGTATATGTATACATATGCATATATATACTAATATATATATATGTTTTGCTTTCTTTACAATTTTGGGATTTAGTGTCTTCTAACACACAGACCAAAATACATTTTTTTTTTTACAGTAACATACCTTGGAGGCATTTTGTATATTTGAAATTTAATTTGCATTTTTAGACAATGGAGTAACTCTTTTGCAGGCTGCACTAAAACAAACACACCATTGAAGAAAACAGACTATGAATGTCAGCATTCATTTGATGTTTCTGGGCCTGGGCTCTTTCTTTAACTTAGGTTCTGAGCATCCACAATCTCTTCTGTTTGCCCGTCTGCTTCTACCTCTATTTTGTTCTGAATCTCTTTTGCATCTTCACTAAGGCAAGTTCTTATGCTCTTCTAAGACCCTCTGGACTGCGGTGGGAACACCAGCTTTACTAACATTAGTGGCAGCAGCAGGAACAATGGCTGGTGTGGGAGGAGGAGCTGGAGGAGTTGGAGGAGATGGAGAAAAGGAAGGAACTGTGGAAGGGGTAATGGGAGCTGGGACACACTCCACTTTCATTTCTTCTGGGGCATTTTCCAGAATCTCCAATTCAAGAGTCAATGGCAACACCTCCTGTTTTACTATTTCCACAATGCTCTCTGTGGCTGGTATTGTTTCACTAACTCCATTCATTTCATTAATTAGATTAGTACTAGAAATCAGTGGACTATCAGGTGCTACACAACAAGATTTCTTGCATATATCATCATCAATTACATTTGTTGGTGATGGATCTGATGTCTGCGCAAGATACAGGGCTGGGTACAGGAATTGTGTCTTCTTTTGAGGAAGAGAGTTCACACCTGTCATCTACAGCAGTGGCGAATATTTGCTGGCTACTAAGCAGCAGAAGTGGGGGAAACAATTGTATTTCGAGCAAGTGGAGAAACTGGTAGGTGATGGAGGCAGAGGAAGCTCTGGCATGGATTCTACTGCAGTCATCTGTTTTGTCCACCCTGTGAGATTATATTCTCTCCCCCCCCACCTTTTTTTCCCTTTTCCTTTTTCTTTTCTGGTTTCTGACCTCTTCAGATTTGTCTGGTGGATATTTCATTTAGGCCGTGGTTGATATTTTTGATAGTGCTCACTTGTTCATCCATTCTTATCTGGGCAAAATGACTAGAAGGAGGAATTCACAACAAAAGAAAGAACCAAAGGTAATACTCCACCACAGATCTAATCAATATGAATATAAGTAAAATGTCAGAACTGGAATTCAAGTTAACAATTATCAAGTTACTAGCTGGGCTTGAAAGAAGCATAAAAAACACTAGAGAATCTCTTAGTTTAGAAATGAGATCTAATTAGGCCAAAATTAAAAATGCACTAACTGAAATGCAGTCTAAATTGGATGCTCTAACAGCTAGGGTAAATGAGACAGACGAGTCAGTGACATAGGAGACAAGTTGAAGGAAAGTAAGGAAGCTGAAGAAAGGGAGAAAAATAACTAGTGGACCATGAGGGGAGGCTTCAAGAAATCAGTGATGCCATAAAACTAAACAATATCAGAATTGTTGGGATGCCCAAAGGAGAAGAAAGAGACAGAGGGCCAGAAGGCATATTTAAGCAAACCATAGCTGAGAACTTCCATAATCTGGGGAAGGAAACAGGCGTTCATGTCCAAGAGACAGAGCGGACCCCTCCCAAAATCAATAAAAAATAGATCAACACTCAAACATATAATAGTGAAACTTGCAAATTTCAGAGATAAAGAGAAAATCCTGAAAGCAGCTAGTGACAAGAGGTTCCTAACCTACAGGAATAGGAACATCAGCCTGGCATCACACCTATCCACAGAAACCTGGCAGGCCAGAAAAGGCTGGCATGATATACTCAGGGTACTAAATGAGAAAAACATGCAGCCAAGAATACTTTATCCAGCAAAGCTGTCATTCAGAATGGAAGGAGAGATAAAGAGCTTCCAGGACAGACAGAAATGAAAGAATATGTGAACACCAAGACAGCCCTGCAAGAAATATTAAAGGGGATCCTGTAAATGAAGAGAGAGACCAAGAGTAACATAAACCAGAAAGAAACAGAGACAATCTACAGGAACAAGGACTTTACAGGTAATACAATGGCACTAAATTCATATCTTTTGTTACTCTGAATGTAAATGGGCTACATGCACAAATAAAAAGACACAGAGTATCAGATTGGATAAAAAACAAGACCCATCCACATGCTGTCTACAAGAGACTCATTTTAGACCTAAAGACACCTCCAGACTGAAGTGAGGGGGTGGGGAACCATTTATCGTGCTATTGTACTTCAAAAGAAAGCTGGGGTAGCAATCCTCATATCAGACAAATTAGATTTTAATTCAAAGACTGTAGTAAGAGATGAAGAGGGACACTATACCATACTTAAAGTGCCTACTCAACAAGCAGATCTAACGATTATAAATATTTATGCTCCTAATTTGGGAGCAGCCAATTATATCAACCAATTAATAACCACATTAAAGAAACACATTGATAATAATACAGTAACAGTAAGGGACTTCAACACCCCACATAGAGCAATGGACAGATCATCTAAGCAAAAGATAAACAGGGAAACAACGGCTTTGAATGACACACTGGACCAGATCGACTTCACAGACATATACAGAGCATTCTATCCTAAAGCAACAGAATACACATTCTTCTTGAGTGTGCATGGCACATTCTCCAGAATAGATCACATATTGGGTCACAAATCATGTCTCGACTGATACCAAAAGATTGAGATTATTCCCTGCATATTTTCAGATGACAATGCTTTGAAACGTGAACTCAATCACAAGAGGAAATGTGGAAGAAACTCAAACTCTTGGAGGTGAAAGTGCATCCTACTAAAGAATGAATGAGTTAAGCAGGAAATTAAAGAATTCTTCATGGAAACTAATGAAAATGAGAACACAACTGTTCAAAACCTTTGGGATAAAGCAAAGGTGGTCCTAAGAGGGGAGTGCATTGCAATACAAGCCTCTCAAAAAATTAGAAAAATCTCAAATACACAAGTTAACCTTACCCTTAAAGGACCAGGAGAAAGAACAGCAAGTAAAGCCTAAAGCAAGCAGGAGAAGAGAAATAATAAAGATTAGAGCAGGAATCAATGAAATAGAAACGAGAAGAACAGGAGAACAGATCAATGAAACTAGAAGCTGGTTCTTTGAAAGCATTAATAAGATTGGTAAACCCCTAGCCAGACTTAGCAAAAAGAAAAGAGAAAGAACCCAAATTAATAAAATCATGAATGAAAGAGGAGAGACCACAACCAACACCAAAGAAATACAATTTTAAGAACATATTATAAGCAACTAATGCCAAGAAATTAGGCAATCTGGAACAAATGGATGCATTCCTGGAAATTATAAACTACCAAGACTGAAACAGAAAGAAATAGAAAATCTGAACAGACCCATAACCAGCAAGGAGATTGAATCAGTCATCAAAAACCTCCAAAAAAAGAAAACAACAACAACAACAAAAACAAGAGTCCAGGGCCAGATGGCCTCCGGGGGCAAATCTACCAAACATTTAAAGAAGAAATAATGCTTATTCTATGAAGCTATTTCAAAAAATAGAAATGGAAGGAAAACTTCCAAACTCATTCTATGAGGCCAGCATTACCATGATCCCAAAACCAGACAGACCCCATCAGAAAGAAAGACAGACCAATATCCCTGATGAACATGGATGCCAAAATACTCACCAAGATACTAGCCAGTAGGATCCAACAGTACATTAAAAGGACTATTCACCATGACCAAGTGGGATTTATTCTGGGCTGCAAGGGTAGTTCAACATTTGCAAATTACTAAATGTGATACAGTACATTAATAAAAGAAAGGATAAGAACCATATGATCCTCTCAATTGATGCAGAAAATGCATTTGGCAAAATACAACATCCTTTCTTGATTAAAACTTTCCACAGTGTGGAGATAGAGGGAACATACCTCAATATCATAAAAGCCATCTATGAAAAGCCCACAGTGGAAATGATTCTCAATGGGGAAAAACTGAGAGATTTTCCCCTAAGGTCAAGAACACGACAGCTATGCCAACTCTCACCACTGTTGTTCAACATAGTACTAGAAGTCCTAGCCTCAGCAGTCAGACAACAAAAAGAAATAAAAGGCTTTCAAATTGGCAAAGAAGAGGTCAAACTCTCACTCTTCACAGATGACATGATACTCTATGTGAAAAACCCAAAAGACTCCACCCAAAATTGCTAAAACTGCTGTAGCAATTCAAAATCGTGGCAGTATATAAAATCAATGCACAGAAATCAGTTGCATTTCTAGACACTAACAATGAGACAGAAGAAAGAGAAATTAAGGAATCGATCCCATTTACAATTGCAACAAAACCCATAAGATACCTAGGAATAAACCTAACCAAAGACGCAAAGGATCTGTACTCTGAAAACTATAGAACACTTATGAAAGAAATTGAGTAAGACACAAAGGAATGGAAAAGCATTCCACGCTCATGGATTGGAAGAATAAATATGTTAAAATCTGTATGTTACAGGAATAATTTACACATTCAATGCAATTCCTATCAAAATATCATCGACATTTTTCATGGTGCTGGAACAAATCATCCTAAAATTTGTATGGACCCAGAAAAGACCCCAAATAGCCAGAGTAAGGTTGGAAAAGAAAACCAAAGCTGGTGGCATCACAATGCCAGACTTCAAGGTATATTACAAAGCTGTAATCATCAAGACATTATGGTGTGAGCACAATAGCAGACACATAGGTCAATGGAAGAGAATAGAGAACCCAGAAATAGACCCTCAACTCTATGGGCAACTAATTTTCGACAAAGCAGGGAAGAAAATCCAATGGAAAAAGACAGTCTCTTCAATAAATGGTGCTGGGAAATTTGGACAGCCACATGTAGAAGAATGAAAGCGTATCATTTTCTTATACCATACACAAAGATAAACTCAAAATGGATGACAGATCTCAATGTGAGACAGGAATATATCAAAATCCCAGAGGAGAACAAAGGCAGCAAACTCTTTTACCTCAACCACAGCAACTCCTTGCTAGACATGTTGCCAAAAGTAAGGGAAACAAAAACAAAAGTGAACTACTGAGATTTCAAGATAAAATGCTTCTGCACAGCAATGGAAACAGTCTACAAAGCTAAAAGGCAACCTACAGAACAGAAGAAGATAGCAGCAAATGATATAACAGATAAAGGGCCTGTATCCAAGATCTATAAAGAACTTTTCAAACTCAACACCCAAAAAACAAATAATCCAGTGAAGAAATGGGCAGAAGACATGAACAGACACTTCTCCAAAGAAGACATACAAATGGTTAACAGACACATGAAAAAATGTACAATATCACTAGCCATCAGGGAATTACAAATCAAAACCACGAGATACCACCTTACACCAGTCAGAATGGCTAAAATTGACAAGACAGGGAACAACAAATGTTGGCGAGGATGAGGAGAAAATTACACTGTTGGTGGGAATGCAGGCTGGTACAGCCACTCTGGAAAACTATAGGGAGGTTCCTTAAGACATTAAAAATGGAGCTACCCTATGACCCAGCAATTGCACTACTGGGTATTTCCACCAAAGATACAGATGTAGTGAAAAGAAGGGGCACAGCAATGTCCACAATAACCAAACTGTGTAAGGAGCCGAGATTTCCTTCAACAGATGAATGGATAAAGAAGATGTGGTTCATATATACAATGGAATATTACTCAGCCATCAGAAAGGATGAAAACCTACCTTTTGCATAGACACGATGGAACTGGAGGGTATTATGCTAAGTGAAATAAGTCAAGCAGAGAAAGACAATTATCATATGGTTTCACTCATATGTGGAACATAAGAAATAGCATGGAGGACCACAGGGGAAGCTCAGAAAAACTGAATGGGAAGAAATCAGAGAGGGAGACAAGCCATATGAAACTCATGACTGCAGGAAACAGACTGAGGGTTACAGAAGGGATTGGGGTGGGGGGATGGGTAACTGGGTGATGGGTATATAGGAGGGCAAGTATTCTGATGTGCACTGGGTGTTATACACAAGTAATGAATCATTGAACACTACAACAAAAACTAATGATAAATTATATGTTGGTTAATTAAACATAATAAATATAAATAAATAAGTAAATTAAATAATAAATAATTTTTTTAAAGTGAAAAGACCCTTAGAATGGGAGAAAATATTTTCCAATAATATACCTGATAAGAAACTGTGTCCAGAATATATAAATACAATTACAAATCAATAAAAAACACAATAACCCAATTAAAAATGGGCAGGAGATCTGAATAGAAATTTTCCAGAGAAAATATACAAATATCCAATAAGCACATGAAAAGTTGCTCAACATCGTTTGCCATTAGGGAAGTACAAATCAAAACCACAGGGAAATACCAGTTCAAACTCACTGGGTGGGTAAAATAAATAAGACAAAATAAGATTGTTGGCAAGGATGTGGAGAAATTTGAACCTTCCTACATTGCTGGTAGGAATGTAAAATGGTGCAGCTATTTTGGAAAAGAGTCTGATGGTTCCTCAAACTATCACTCCTAGATAGTAACATCATTCATAACAGCCCAAATATGTAAACAACCTAAATGCCCATCAACTGATGAATGGATAAATAAAATATTTTATATCCATATCATGGAATATTATATGGCAGTAAAAATGAAGAATGAAGTACTAATCCATGCTACGTATGTGTTACATATGGATCCCATATATTATATGCTTCCATTCTAGAACATGCAAATCTATAGAAACAGAAGGTAGATTAATGGCTGCCTAGGAATAGGACTGTGTTGTGGAGGAATGGGAAGTTATTGTTAATGGGTACAAGGTAAAGTATATTTACTATAGCCTGTGTTGTCATGTGGCTCACGACACAAGTTGTCTTTTGTACATATGCTGCATTAACCTTAAAAAATAAAACTGCCCATTATTCTATCAGCAAAAGATGGGTTTATTCAGGAATAGCAGAGAATTCCAATCTAGGGAAAGCAAGCTATGACAAAACCTTAGGCAAGTCCCCCAAACAAAGGAGAGGAATACTCTTTTATAGAGGAAAGTGAGAAGTTGGGAAGGCTGTTTGTAAACAAAAAGTTTATTGAAGTAAATTGGGAGTTCTAAGTATAGTGGCTGAGATGTTGCTGGGGTAGGAGGATGCCTTCCTTCCTCCTGCTGGAGTAATGTCCATGTGGCAAGGTCTCTTCCAAGGTCTCTTCCTGTTGGGTCGGCAATTGACTATGAGTGGTAAAGTGTGATAGCTCCCCTTTGCTGAACCTCCCAACTCTATTTCCTTTTATTAATTTTAACCTTTCCCCCTTCTGATCAAGATCTTTCTTTGAAAGCATCACTGATCAGTAGTCAGGTTCTTTATATTTAGTGGGTTTTTTTTTTCCATAGAGCCAGGAAGAATATTTTATGGCTGTCATATCTTACATTGGAGGGAAAGTGAATGGTATTTGGAAACCATTTAAAGCCACATTTGAGTAACAAGAAAGATTAGGAGGAAGAAACTCTCAGGCACTTCCCACTTAAAGTCTACATCTTCTCAAGGTCGTAAGTGTGGGAGATCATCTTGATGCACTAACCCATCATTACTTTACTGGGTACATCTTTTCTACAAAAAATATTTAACAGTCAACAAAATATAAAACTTAATTATACAAAACATAAGTAACATAACAATTCCAAGTTATATATGATGGTTCTAAACCAGGACTCTAGGACTGAAAGTAGCCAACTGAAATATTGATTGGCACTTATTACAACTTAGGGGAGAAAGTTTCTCCCTATAAAGGTGAACCTGGAGTCATGTATACCTCTTGGAATTCTCTGCTTAAAGCAACAATGAAAGCAAAATAGTGAATACTGCAGGAGCACACTGAAAGAATTAACTGAGGGCATTTGAGAAGGTATAGTACAGGTATATACATGAAGCAATAGCTGATGAAATTTTTGTAAAACAACAAAACTTTGAAAACAATATAAAACCATATTTTTATCTTAAAAGAACTATTTAGAACCATATGTGTTATTGATAATACAGTCTGTAAGGTTGTAAATTCAGAGACCATGAATTTGGATAAGAATCCAAAGTTAGTTAATAGTTTAGGTGAAAGAAAGACTTTTGTGAACTCTGAATCTTCCAACCTTTCAGAAAAGGCAAGTGAAAAAATAATTTGTCACAGGACCATGATGAGGCTGTTTCCAAAAGGCCATAATCATAGAAGTTTCCCCTTTTGTAAGAGTTTGGGAAAAGCAGACAAGAGCATTTTCTTTCCACAAAAGAGCTAGAAGATGTGACCATGAGAAAAATGTATACAAGCCTACTCCAGATATCTTGGGAAAGCTGTCTCATCAGATGTCATCTGCCTCAATTCCAGGAAGTTTTTACTTTCAGTTCATTACATAGTGTGTAGGTTCAGTCAGGGTGCTTTTCTTTTTTAGATGTGTCATGTAAATCCAAGAGTCTATTCCCTGGGGTTTGGTGGCACATGGGTTGGTTAGCAGTTCCTGATGGAGGCCTTTCCAGTGAGGTTGAAGAGTCTTTATGGAGGTGTCTTTTCCAACAGACAAAATCTCCAGGTTGCAAGGTGTGATGCTTAAAGTCATCATCTCCAAGGAGTGCACTGTGAAAAGATTGCTCTACCAAAGTATGGTTACTTTAATAGAAACAATTAAGTATTTACAGTATTGAAGTATATCTCCTTATATCAACTGTGGGTTAAAGGAGGCAGGGGCCAAATGCAGTGGACATCCTATGACTATCTTAAAGGATTTATGAGTTTATGAGTTCCCAAGGGGCTGGATCTGAGATTTAGAAGGATCAGCAACCATGCTTTAGGCCAAAGTTTTTGGGAAGTCTCTACAAATTTTGTCAATTAGGTCTTAATAGTGCCATTAGTGAGTGTGACTAACTCTGAGGATTGAGGATGGTATGCACAATGAAAGTGTTGCAACACTGGCAAAACAACACAGTAAACTATGTTCCCCAATCACTATAAAGTTCAAGAGGGGTTCCTCAGGTAGGAATAATCTTTTCTCTAACAGAAGAGGCATTGGCCTATCTACAAGAGAAAGCTTAGGTCCAATGAGAAAACATACAAACCATGACTAAAACATATGTACATCCGTGAGATGGAGAAGCTGTGTGAAATCCATTTGTACAAACATGTTTCCCTGGATTGTGGTTTGGACAGGTGGGACAAGCAAAGTAGGCACCTCTTGCAGCCTTATTAACTTTTGCCCACCAATATTGTTCATAAATGCTATCATTTTGTCAGTAAATCAATGGTTTAATATATATACAGTTGTAAATAGTGGGAATTTTAGAATGCCTGGTAGGCTGGATTGTTATTTGTTCCAAACCAGAGTTCTCTTTGTATTGAGCCAACAGTTATTAGATTTCCATTTTTTCCCTTTCTGGGGCCAATTGTTGGGTATCTCTTGACAATTTTTCTAAGACTTATAATTTGGGAGAACATCCCCTTGGAAAATGACAGGAGTTTGGCTATTGGCATCCTTGAGAACAATATTTTTGTCGGAAATATCAGTGACGTGGATTAGTTTGGCCTCCAGGATGTGGAGTCTGGAATGCCCAGGAAACTTAATAGCCAGAGCAGCTGACAAGAGTATGACATCAACTAATTGTTTGAACATAGGAACCATTTTTAATATTGTTCCCATTGAAGGTAAGGACATCTCATTGTTTCCATAATATTATAAAGTCATGAGATACCCCAAAGGCACACCAACTATTGGTATAAATGTTTGTAGTTTTGCCTTTAGCTAAAGAACAAGAAATTTGAGTAAGGGTGTATAATTCAGTCTGTTGGGCTGAAGTAGCTAAACTGTAAAGGTGCCATCTTAATTGCTTCAAAAGGAGTTATAATAGCATACCCAATACAATATTTACCATTTTTGTTCTGTAAATTAGAACTATCAGTAAACTGCAGTGAAAAATCTGCATTGGTTAGAGGAGTTATTTCTAAATTGTCATGGGGAGTCAAAAGTTAACCTGTCAGTATTAAGCAGGTGTGAGGGGTTTCATCTGGATCCAAATGTAGTCCATGTTTTGAGATCTGATGCTTAAGTATCTAACCTGAGTCGAGTAAACTGCATTTGTTCTCTGGAGATTTTATGTCCTTTATGGCCAAAAGTTAAACAGGTGAATGCGTCTTCCTGTGAAGAGGTTTGAGAATGGGGAGCAGAGAAGCAAATTATCTGCATATTGTAACAAAGTAGAGCCTACAGAAAATTTTATTATCATTTAAATCAGTTTGCAAGTTTTGTGAAAAGTAAGGACTCTCTGTGAAACCCTGGAGCATTACTGCCCAGGTGTATTTCCATTCTTCCCAAGTGAAAGCAAAAAGATATCAACTACCCTTAATCAACTGGAATACTAAAAATGCACTGCATAAGTTGATTATAGTGAAAAATTTGCTTTCAGTGGTAATAGATAGCACTAGTGTATGGAGGTTAGGAACAATGGGGTACCGAGAGATAACAATGTTATTTATTATTCAGAGCTCCTAGACAAACCTCCATCCTCAGCCTTGGGTTTTCTCACCGGTAAAATAGGGGTGTTACAGACACTAATGCAGACCCTGGGCCTTATAATCTAGTATGGGCTTGATGCCCTGAAGGTCTTTATTTATAAGCATTGATTAGTTCTGGAGAGAGATTTTGAGCAATCTATTTGCATCTTGGAGGTACACCATTGATTCTGCCAATATCAGAAGGATATTGAGGATTTTGCCCATTAAGAGGACGGTAGCTGATTTAATAGGTATAAATGATCAGTGTCCCCAGATTAAGCTATAGTGCCATCAGAGACAGAGGACAGAAAAGATGGTGAAGGGTCATTTATTTCCCCTGGTTGGCTATTTTGGTTACTACTGTCAAATAATAGAATTGTTTCCCACTTTTGGGAAAAATTCTGGTGTGATAATTTTCTATGAAATCTTGGCCCAATAAATGCATAGGGGTGGAGGAACTAAGAAGAAAAAGGGTGAGTATCCTTCAGAGGGCCTAGGCAGAAAGGAATAGGTTAAGAGACAGGAATCTGTTAAGGTTTATTGGATACTACCACTATTTGAACAATTTTAGTACTCTAAGGCAGGGACTGCTTTATAGCAGCGGGGTTAAGCACCAAGAGTGTAGCTCCAGTGTCAATAAGGACAAAGAGAGAGGTTCATTCCCAATCTGGAGAGTGGTTTTTCTGAGCCATTTAAGAAGGAAGATTGGGAAGAACCCCTGTAGTTCTTCAGAGCCCAATTATTGTAAATTAGGAAGACATTGGAAAGGTTGGTTAAAGGGCTCATGGTGCCTGGAGCACTTAAATTTGTAACAATCTTTTTTTTTTTTAATGTCCTGGTTCTTTCCAATAATACCATAAACTAGAAGGCTTTTGGTTTTGTTTAGGGGCCTTCATTTGCTGAAGTTAAAAATTGAGAATTTTAATGGTCTTTCTTTTAGGTGGCTCATCTAGGATGTAAATGAGCAGGCCCTTTTAACTAAAAGAGAATAATCCTGATTCAGCCCATTAATGAACATAGAGTTAAATGCTACCCAGGTGGTTTTAACATCTAAAGAGAGACCAGAATTTTCTTTAAAAGACAATTTGGATTTGACTGTAATAGTCATGAACAGGTTCATGAGACTTTTGTGTGCAAGCCTGAATTTTGTTCCAATCAGCAGGCTTAGAAAAAGCTACTGTAATTGCTTTGTGATTTCCAGTGAGTGATTTAGCATCTTGTCAAGTTAGGGCTTTGTTTCTCTAAATCCCTTTCAGGATGTTCCCTTCTGGCTAGTTTCATTCAATGTTTGGCCTGATCCTCACAACAAATATGTGGACTAACTGATATAAATCTGAGAATCCAGGTTGATAAGCTGAAATAGCTACCCTAAAATTTTAGCAAACCTATGGGGGCCCTCAGTCACTGTAAGAAACTCTAACTACAGTTTGCGATTCACCCTTATTCCAGGGAACATAAGAAATATGATATTTATTTCAATCCTCAGAAGATTTAATTTAAAGAGGCAGGTTTCAGTAGGTTCAGGAGAGGAGTGGGGAAAGATTCAGAGGACAAGGAAAGTTTGGCAGAGAGAATATAGGAAATGGTGCCAGAGGTAGAGCCCAAGCACAACGTGGCCACCACATGTCTACAGAGAAGATTGAGGAGGGGAAAAAAGGAGGCCTCACAAGTCATTTTGACTTCTTTCAATTGTTTTCTCCAGTTAATTTAGAAACAGTATTTTTTTATTTTTTAAAGATTTTATTTATTTGAGAGAGACAGCGAGAGAGAGAGAGGGGGAGAGAGAGAGAGCACAAAAGTAGGGAGAGGGGCAGAGGGAGAGGGAGGAGCAGACTCCCTGCTGAGCAGGGAGCCCAATGTGGGGGTTGATCCCAGAACCCTGGGATCATGACCTGAGCTGAAGGCAGATACTAACTGATTGAGCCACCCAGGTGCCCTAGAAATGGTATTTTGCAGAAGAAACTTAGAATTGTGAAACATCTGGAAACCTCAAGGTACCATTTAAAATTGGCATCCCATTCAGGTTTTTTTTTTTTTTTCTTTTCTCTTGAGAAGCCATGGTTTTCTAATTTGATTTTGAGTGAAACAAGTTTGGTGAGATCAGAAGTTTTCCATAATGGCAATTGAATTTCTAAATTGCTTTTGTTTAAAAGACTCCACACACACACACAAAAAATTGCTAGAACTGATTCATGAACTCAGTAGAGTTGCAGGTTACAAAATCAAAGTATAGAAATCTGTTGCACATATGTTAAGAAAAAAGAAAAAGAAGAAGATAGCAGGAGGGGAAGAATGAAGGGGAGTAAGTCGGAGGGGGAGACGAACCATGAGAGACGATGGACTCTGAAAAACAAACTGAAGGTTCTAGAGGGGAGGGGGTGGGGGGATGGGTTAGCCTGGTGATGGGTATTAAAGAGGGCACATTCTGCGTGGAGCACTGGGTGTTATGCACAAACAATGAATCATGGAACACTACATCAAAAACTAATGATGTAATGTATGGTGATTAACATAACAATAAAAAATTAAAAAAAAGAAATCTGTTGCATTTCTATACCCTAATAATGAAGCAGCAGAAAGAGAAATCAAGGAATCAATCTCCTTTGCAATCGCACCAAAAACCATAAGATACATAGGATTAAACCTAACCAAAGAGGTAAAATACCTGTATTCTGAAAACTATAAAACACTGATGAAAGAAATTGAAGATGACACAAAGAAATGGAAAGACATTCCCTGCTCATAGACTGGAAGACCAAATATTGTTAAAATGTCTATATCCAAAGCAATCTCTATCAAAATACCAATAGGGGGAAAAATAACAATAGGGACACCTGAGTGGCTCAGTCGGTTAAGTGTCTGCCTTCAGCTCAGGTCATGATCCCAGTGTCCTGGGATCAAGCCCCACATAAGCTCCTTGCTCAGCAGGGAGTCTGCTACTTCCTCTCCCCTGCCCCTCCCCCCACTCATGCTCTCTCTCTCTCTCTCTCTTTCCTCTCTCTCAAATAAATAAATAAATAAAATCTTTACAAAAATACCAACAGTGTTTTTCACAGATCAAGAACAAACAATCCTAAAATTCGTATGGAATCACAAAAGACCCTGAATAGTCAAAGCAACCTTGAAAAAAAAAAAGCAAAGCTGTAAGTATCACAATTACAGACTTCAACTTACATTACAAAGCTGTAGTGATCAAAACAGTATGATACTGCCACAAAAATAGACACATAGATCAATGTAACAGAATAGAGAACCCAGAAATGGACCCAGAACTATATGGTCAAATAATCTTTGACAAAGCAGGAAAGACTACCCAATGGAAAAAAGACAGTCTCCTCAACAAATAGTGTTGGGGAAAACAGGACAGCCACATGCAGAAGAATGAAACTGGACCACTTTCTTACACCAAACACAAAAATAAATTCAAAATGGATGAAAGACCTACATGTGAGACAGGAAACCATCAAAATCCTGGAGGAGAACACAGGCAGTAACCTCTGACACTGTTCATACTAACTTCTTGTCTACTGAGGCAAGGGAAACAAAAACAAAAGTAAACTATTGGGACTTTATCAAAATAAAAAACTGCACAGTGAAGGAAACAATCAATAAAACTAAGAGGCAACATATGGAGTGGGAGAAGATAGCTGCAAATGACATATCTGATAAAGGGTTCATATCCAAAATATATAAAGAATTTATCAAACTCAACATACAAAAAACAAATAATCCAGTCAAAAAATGGGCAGAAGACATGAATAGACATTTTTCCAAAGACATCCAAATGGCCAACAGACACATGAAAAGATACTCAACATCACTCATCATCAGGGAAAAATTATGAATCAAAACTACAGTGAGATATAACTGCACACATGTCAGAATGGCTAAAATGAACAACACAAGAAACAACAGGTGTTGGTGAGGATGTGGAGAATGGGGAACCTTCTTGGGGGTAATGCAAACTGGTGCAGCCACTCTGGAAAATAGTATGGAGATTCCTCAAAAAGTTAAAAATAAAACTACCCCATGATCCAGCAATTGCACTAGTAGGTATTTACCCAAAGAACACAAAAATACTAATTCAAAGGAATACATGCACCCCAATGTTTGTAGCAGCATTATCTACAATAACCAAATTATGGAAAGAGCCCCAATGCCCATCAAGTGATGAATGGATAAAGAAGCTGTGGTATATATATGCAATGGAATATTACTCAGCCATAAAAAAGAATGAAATCTTGCCATTTGCAAGGACATGGATAGAGCTAGAGAGTATTATGCTAACTGAAATAAGTCAGTCAGAGAAAGACACATAACCATATTATTTCACCCATATGTGGAATTTAAGAAACAAAACAAATGAGAAAAGGGAAAAAGAGAGAGAAGCAAACCAGGAAACAGACTCTTAACAACAGAGAAAAAACTGATGGTTACCAGAGGAAGGTGGGTGGGGGATGGGTTAAATAGGTGATGGGGATTAGGGAGTGCACTTGTGATGAGCACCAGGTGTGGTATGTAAGTGTTTAACCACTAAATTGTACACCTATAACTAATATGACATTGTATGTTAACTGAAATTTAAATAAAAACTTAAAAGAATAAAAAAAAAAGAAATCACTTTTGACTAAGTTGGTCCACATAATTATAAATGTGCATGCTAAGGGACCTTAGATTTTAACCATAAAACGGGTGGCATCTCAGAAAGGGGAGGTAGATTCAAAACATTTTGATGACTGGGATTCCTCTAAAAAAAGAGGTTTTTCGGGAACTGCCTGGTTCCAGGAGGAATCAGACCAAAGACCAGCACAGTTCCAGTAGGAATACTCCAGTCCCAGGTAGGACCCAACCAAAGGCTAGTGCAGTTTCAACAGGCACAGTACCAACCAAAACAGTCCAATCTTAAGAAGGAGTCAGACAAAGGCCTACCCATTTCCAACTGGCACAGTTCCAAAAAGAACAGTCTGGTTCCTAAAAGGAGTCAGATCAAAGGCTAGCACAGTTCCATCAGGAGTAGTCTGATTCTGAAAAGGAGTGAGACTGAAAGCCAAGAAGTACACTTACAGTTAAAAACAAAAAGCAAGGCCTTAAAACAGATCCCAAATAAAGCCTGGAGAGCTCAGACACAAGGCATAGTGCTTTAAATCCAGGAGAAAACTTACCCTCAAACATCAGAGTTAGCAAGAAAACAGCACAATCAGCTCTGGGTATCAGCATCTGTTTGTTCCCCAACCTTGGAGTCATTTAGAGATTTTCTTTTGGACCCCCATGAAGGCTACCAAGTAATGTTAACCTTAAAAAATAAAACTGCCTATTATTATCATCCAAAGATGGGTTTATTCAGGAAAAGCAGAGAATTCCAATCTAGGACAAGGAAGCTATGACAGAACCATAGGCAAATCTACCCAACAAAGGAGAGAAGTGCTCTTTTACAGAGAAAATTGGGAAGTTTGGAAGGCTGTTGTAAACAAAAAGTTTATTGGAGTAAAGTGGGAGTTCTAAGTATAGTAGATTTTCATTGGCTGAGTCACAACTGTCTCTTATTGGCTGTGCTGTTGCTGAGGCAGGAGGAAGTCTTCCTTCCTCTTGCTGGTGTAGTAAAGTAGTATCCACCTGCAAGGTCTGTCTTTTCCTCTTGGTCTGCAATTGAGTATGAGTGGTGGCATGAGAACTCCCCCTGCTAAACCTCTGGACTCTATTTTAATGAGGTTTCCTTTTATTAATTTTCATAGTTGACATTGTAGTATATTACTACTATTTTACTTCTGTATTCCAAGAAGTCATGCCAATGAAATAAGAAATCAATTTCTTCTGATTTTAATTACCAGAGTCTCCAACTGCTATTTGTAAAGGTTCATTTACCACACTTAAAATATTTTTAATGATGATGATTTAAAAAAATAAACCCTCTACAGATGCTGCCCTTAACTGTACTCATGAAACATGAAGAACAAATCCTTCTACTAGTAATATTAGATGCCAAGTTGTCTATAAAGAAAAGCCACTGCATAAATTAGAAGTTGGAAGATTATACAAAAAATGCAACTGTAAGTTATTAGTTAATAAGTTATTATAAATTAAATTCATTATTAAATTAATAATTTCATAGTTGTATGGAATATCAAAATTGGAGGAAATCTCAGATGCCTTAGTTCAGGGATCAGCAAACTTCTTTGTAAAAAGTGTATCTAAATATTCCACAGTCCTGAAAGTTTCTGGTTTTTCCTGTCTGCCTCCTTAATTTACCTTGTAAGTTTCCTGGCCATGCATGCTCCTTCCTTCTGTTTATTTTTCTTCATGGTGGTCAGGAATTCTCAGAAATACATAAAATCCATAAATTGTTAAGTCTCATTTCACCTTCCTACTCACCAACTATATTCATTAACATAGGAAAATTGGTTGATTATCCTTTCTTTTATCTCACTTTAGCCTACTGGTAGTGGGTGAACAGAAAAATGACCACAGGTTTAAAATCCAGAGGAAGAAGAGAGTTTAGACATTGATAATCTGGGAATCAAATTTTCAATTATGGAATAATTAGGAATTGACTAAATAAACCCTTGATTGAGCCAGTTGTTCTCCCAGCTAACTTCCACTCCCGATAAAACTCTGGTGAGATGACTTTCTTAAGCAGATCACTCAAAAAGAATGAGAAGAACAGCTTTCTAAAGATTTTATTTATTTATTTGAGAGAGAGAGAATGAGAGATAGAGAGCATGAGAGGGAAGAGGGTCAGAGGGAGAAGCAGACTCCCTGCTGAGCAGGGAGCCCGATGTGGGACTCCATCCCGGGACTCCAGGATCATGACCTGAGCCGAAGGCAGTCGCTTAACCAACTGAGCCACCCAGGCGCCCTGAAAAGAACAGCTTTCTAGATTTGTTGCTGAATGTCCTCAAAAATTATATTTCTGCTCAGGAGTTTGGTTTTCCTAAGGTGCTGCCATTTCTCATAATCCCTCTGATTTAGGAAAAAGAAAAAGTGAAAAGTATAATTTAGTGGAACTTTCATACTGATTTCAAATGATCATGCCTCTTTACAGTTTTAGAGATATTAACATTCCTCTTCATATCTTAAGATCACATGGAATTCATCAATGTATCATTTAACCTGTAGAATACCATTTGTATGTTCTCTGCATCCATTTGTGTAGCCATTTTAAATTTAATGTTTGAGTTAATGGTCTATGAAAGTGTTGATTAACATGACCAGCTCTAATACAGATTTGGTAGCAATTTTGAATGAACTTCCTGGTTAACAATGAAAAGATTTCAGGCCCTGGTAACAAGGGTTCATTGAAAAGATTTCATAGTAAGTAATATCATTCATTCAATAAATAGTATGGGGGAAAATGTGAAAATGTGAGGACACAGAGAGAACACAGCCATGTGATGACAGAGGCAGAAATTGGGGTGATTGCATCCACAAGCCAAGGAATGCCTGGGGCTACCAGAAGCTGGAAGGGACAAGAAAGAATTCTCCTCCAGAGATTTTGAAAGGACAATGACCCTGCTAACACCTTGATTTTAGAAATCTAGCCTTCAGAACTAGGATGAAATAGTGATACAGAGAGGTTGGGCAACAAGCCTGGAGTCAGCCAACTGACACCAGGCAGAGGTTCCACATCTCAGCTAACCAATGGATCTTGTTTTGTTGGAGTAAAGAAGTGGTTCTCAGCTCCTTCAACTCTTCAACATAATTGAAGAACCCAAGCCTAATGGGTGAGAGTTTCCAAGGATTTGGTCAGGGTATGAGGAGAAATCACTGGAATCACTGGAGAATTCTATTTTTAGTCCATTCAGACAGCATCATACTGCAAAGCTAATTAGGGTGCATAATGACTAGGGTGAGAGAACATCAATTAAAATGAGCAATCTAATGTCTTCTCTTGAGTTTTGTTACATTTAATATTTTAATCCAATCACTAGTCTATACAGTTTAGCTGTCCTAAGACAATAAAGCTCAAAACTAAACAAAACAAAAATCCAGGTTTTTCAGATGGTGGTTTAAATCTTTTTTCACAACTTCTCTTAATAAGGTCATGTGGGAACTACTTCTTCGTATCTGGCCTCCTAGGATCTTAATGCCAGGTCCAAGAACTACAAAGATTCCTTACACTATGTATTTGTGGAAGATAAAAAAATTTTATATTTGTAAATTCACCTAATTAATTCTAATTGGTGTCTTCTATGTTCAGTTTTAATATGGTTTTGCTAACCAAGCCTATGGGATTTGTTTCTAAGAGTCACAGGAGACTTCTAAGCAATTATTTGCAAATCAGGGGCTGAGGAAAAAATTAAATTATGAAAAAAGTGAAGCCATAGATAATACAATGTATTTTCTTTCATCAATGTCCTGAGTCAGGAAAGTTCCTTTGTTATGCATAACCTTATTCATTTGATGAAGTTCCACTAGTTTATTTTTGCTTTTGTTGCCCAAGCTTTTGGTGTTGTATCCAAAAAATTATTGTCAAGACCAATATCAAGGAGATTTCTTCTTATGTTTTCTTCTAGGAGTTTTATGGTTTTAGATCTTACATTTAAGTCTTTAATCCACCTTAAATTGCTTATTTTGTATGGTAATATACAGGTCCAATTTTATTCTTCTGTATGTGGATATTCTGTTTTCCCGGCACCATTTGAAGAGACTATCCTTTCCCCATTGTATGTTCTTAACACCCTTGTTGAAAATTCATTTACCATATATGCTTGGGTTTATTTCCAGGCTCTCTATTCTGTTCTATTGGTCTATGGGTCTGTTTTTATACCAGTACCATACTATTTTGATTACTATAGATTCATAATATAATTTGAGATAAGGAAATATGATGCTTCCAACTTTATTCTTCTTTCTCAAGATTGCTTTGAATATTGGTCTTTTGTAGTTCCATATAAAATTTAGGTTTGTTCTTTTTCTTTAAAAAATGCCGTTGGAATTTTGTTATGGATTGCATTGAATCTATAGATCACTTTGGGTAGTAAACATTGTAACAATATTCTTCCATTGCATAAACATGGGGCATCTATGTTTAGTTGTGCTTTCTTCAGTTTCTTTCATCAGTGTTTTAGTTTCCAGTGTACCTTCGTTAAATTTATTCCTAAATATTATATTCTTTTTGGTGCTATTGTAAATGGGATTGTTTCCTTGATTTCCTTTTTGGATAGATCACTTTTGGTGTAAAGAAATGCAACTGGGCGCCTGGGTGACTCAGTCGTTAAGCATTTGCCTTCGGCTCAGGTCATGATCCCAGAGTCCTGGGATCGAGCCCCATATTGGGCTCCCTGCTCTGCAGGAAGCCTGCTTCTCCCTCTCCCACTGCCCCCTGCTTGTGTTCCCTCTCTCTCTGTCTCTCTCTGTCAAATAAATAAATAAAATCTTAAAAAAAAAAGAAATGCAACTGATTTTTGCATGTTGACTTTGTATCCCCCAACTTTACTGAATTTGCTTATTAGTTATAAGAGGTTTTTTTTTTTTTAATGAAGTCTTTAGGGTTTTCTACATATAGGATCATGTCATCTGCAAACAGATACTTTTACTTCTTTTCAGAATTGGATGCTTTTCTTTTTGTTGTCTAATTGCTCTTGCTAGTACTTCCAGTACTATGTTGAATAGAAGTGGTGAAAATGGGCATCCTTGCCTTGTAACCAGATCTTAGAGGTAAAATTTTTGTTTTTCCCCATTGATTATGTTATTTATGGGACTTTCATAAATAGCCTCTACTGTGTTGAGGTAAGTTTCTTTCATACCCATTTCGTTGAGAGTTTTTATCATGAATGATTATTGAATTTTCCAAATGCTTTTTCTACATCTGTTGAGATTATCATATATTTTTATCTTTTATTTTATTAATGGGGTGTATCACATTGATTGATTTGAATATGTTAAACCAACCTTGTGTCTCAGGGTTAAATATCATTTGGTCATGGTGTGTAATCTTTTTAATGTGTTGTTGAATTTGGTCTGCTGGTATTTTATTGAGGATTTTTGCATCTATGTTCATCAGAGATATTGGCCTGTAGTTTCATTGCACTCTTTTTCTGACTTTGGTATCTGGGTGATGCTGGCCTTCTACAATGAGTTTGGAAGTATTCCCTTTACTATTTTTTGGAAGAGTTTGAGAAGGATTGGTGTTAATTCTTTTAAAGTATGTTAGAATTCAGTTGTGAAGCCATCTAGTCCTGGGATATTCTTTGTTGGGTTTTTTTTTTTTTTAAGTTACTACTTCAGTCCTCTTATTTCTTATTGGTCTGTTCATGCTTTCTATTTCTTCTTGATTCAGTCTTGGTAAGTTGTATGTTTCTAGAAATTTATCCATTCCTTCTATATTATGTATTTTGCTGAAATGTAGTTGTTCATAATAGTCCCTTGTTGTCATTTTTATTCCTCAGGCATCCATTGCAATGTCTCCTCTTTCGTGTCTACTTTTGTTTATTTGAGAATTCTGTTTTGTTCCTAGTCTAAGAGTTTGTCTATTTTGTTCATTTTTTTAAAAACCCAACTCTTAGTTTTGTTTATTTTTTTCTATTTTTTCCCCATTCTCTCTGATTTTCCTTCTTTCTTCTAACTTTGGGCTTAGTTATTCTTCTTTTCTAGTTCCTTGAGGCATAAAGTTGGGCTGTTTATAAGGTATCTTTCTTATTTATTTATTTATTTGTTTATTTATTTTAAAGATTTTATTTATTTATTTGACAGAGAGAGAGATAGTGAGAGCAGGAACACAAGCAGGGGGAGTGGGAGAGGGAGAAACAGGCTTCCTGCCAAGCAGGGAGCCCAATGTGGGACTCGATCCCAGGACCCTGGGATCATGACCTGAGCCGAAGGCAGATGCTTAATGACTGAGCCACCCAAGCGCCCAGTATCTTTCTTTCTTAATGTAGGCATTTATCACTATAAAATTCTCCCTTAGTACCACTTTTGCTGCCTCCCATACATTTTGGTATGCTGTATTTTGGTTTGTCTCAAGATATTATTTAAATTCCCTTTTGATTTCCTATTTGATCCACTGATTTTTCAAGTATATATCATTTAGTTTCATGTATTTGATTTTTCCATTCTTGCTGTTATTGATTTCTAGTTTCATTCCATTGTGGTTGGAAAGATACTTGGTATGACTTTGATCTTAAATTTATTAAGAGATGTTTCATGACATAACATGTAGTCTATCCTGAAGATGTTTTATGTGCATTTGAGAAGGATGTGTATTCTACCATTAGGTGAAATGTTCTATATCTGTCTGTTATGTAAATTTGGTGTTAAGTCAGCTATTTCTTTATTCATTTTCTGTCTAGATGTTATATCCATTATTGAAAAGGGGTACTGAAATCTACAGTTATTGCATTTCTGTCAACTTCTCCTTTCAGATCTATCCATATTTGCTTTATATACTTAGATGCCCTGATGTTTGATGCATATGCATTTGCCTTTGTTATATCTTCCCATTGAATTGATCCTTTTATCATTGTATATTGACCTTTGTTTCTAGAGATGGTTTTTTGACTTAAAGTCTACTTTGCCTGATATAAGTATAGCCACCCCTGCTCTATTTTGGTTACTTACTATTTGCATGGAATATTTCTTTCCTTCCCTTTCCCTTCTGTCTATGTATGTCCTTGAATCTACAGTGAGTTTCTTGTAGACATAATCTAGTTGGATCTTGGTTTTTAATCTACTCAGCCATTCTGTATCTTTTTATTGGGGATTTTACTCCATTTTCATTTAAAGTAATTATTGATAGAGGGGTGCCTCTATCTATCAACCCAGGTGACTGGGTGGCTCAGTCAGTTAAGCATCTGCCTTCGGCTCCGGTCATGAACCCAGGGTCCTGGGATTGAGCCCCACATCAGGCTCCCTGTTCAGCGGAGAGCCTGCTTCTCTCTCTCTCTCTCTGCTGCTCCCCCTGCTTTGCGCTCGCTCTCTCTCTCTCTGTCAAATAAATAAATAAAATCTTAAAAAATAAAGTGATTATTGATAGGGAAGTATTTACTATCACCATTTTGTTAATTGTTTTTTTGTTTGTCTTGTAGTTATTTTATTCCTCTTTTTTTTCTCTGTCTTTGTGTTCAATTTTTGTTGTTGTGTTGATAGAATGAAACTCAACCATTCTCTTAGGTTTTGATTCCTTTCTCTTTTTCTTTGTGCAACTTCTATAGGTATTTTCTTTGTGGATACCAAAGTACAGTAATAGATGTTTTAATTGTTCATGACACTTGGGAACATATTTCTGTAGATTTTTCTATTCCAGAAACTGGATTGGCAGGTGAAAAGGAGGGAAGTACTGGGAATTCTGTATGTTGCTTTGGGAGAGAAAATGTACTGGCGAACTTTTCTGTGAATTCTCTGTTTCCAGTATTTCATTTTTGACTGGGGTTGTCACATCACCCAATTTCAACTGAATAATAAGCAAGATCTAATGGGAAATAAGAGGAGACCTGGAGGGGCTGATGAATAATTATTCTGTTAATTATTCACCTTCATATCTGAGATTTCTAAGCAATTACAGAAGGTCACCCAGTCTAGTTTTTCTTAATCTTGCCAATAAAAAAAAAATGTACAAATTGATTGAGTGGTTCCATGTCATATTGGGAAGTGGGAAGTCTAGATCAAAGGTTCTCAGAGTGGAATTTGGAGGTTCCTGAGATTCTTTTAGAGTTTGTGAGGCCAAATCAGTTTTTATAATTATAGTAAGACACTTGCTTTTTTCACTCTCATTTTCTAACAAGTATATACTGTTTCCTAAAAGCCATATTATAATATGATGACATTATTATTCTGACAGTTAATGGGTATGTTCTTGTGTCTAGGGTATAAATATGGGTATGTTCATACTTATACAAACGACTCCATTTGTTCTCATTACTTCTGTCTTTGTACTGGCTACCTATACTTATACCTGCAAAAATCTCTGTAATTTTATTCACCAAATCACCATTTTAAAATTCTAGAGTGTCCTTAATGCCTTTGTGGAGACACATGATGTACATTTTATTTTCTTGTTTCACAGTTATAGTTTATAAGTTTTTTAAAACTTCTAAATGTTTTAATTTTATCTAAAACTTATTTTAGGTTTTAATAATATTAATACTAAAACAAAGTTTTACTTATTTTTTTCTTATACTTAAGAGATGGATCACTAGATCACAATTGGTAGAGTAGAAGAATCACTTTCTTTTTCTTAAGATTTTATTTATTTGAGAAAGAGAGAGTTCGAGTGGGGGGAAGAGCAGAGGTGGAGGGAGAAGCAGACTCACTGCTGAGCAGGGAACCCAATTTGGGACTCAGTCCCAGGACCTGGGGATCATGACCTGAGCCAAAAGCAGACGCTTAACCGACTGAGCCACCCAGGCATCCCAAAGAATCATTTTCTAAACTCATAACTGCTCTAACCATTTCTAAAGATGCTGAAAATCATTTTCACCTTGAAACTGACGTCACAGTAGAGTTTTTTGACTCAAGGAAGGGAGGACTATACTCCAGATATACTGGAAAAACTGTAAATTAAAATATGATGAAAACTATTTCTCTTAGCTTTATAGATGTTAATAATTCAACCTATTGAGTCTCATGTGACAACACTGTCAGATAATATTATGATATCAGTTAAATAGAAGCATCATTTTGAATTTATTTATTTTTTATTATTATTTTCAGTTAGCCAACATATAGTACATCATTAGTTTATGATGCAGTGTTCAATGATTCATTAGTTGCATATAACCCCCAATGCTCATCACAACATGTGCCCTCCTTAATACCCATCACCCTCTTACCCCATCCCCCCACCCACCTCCATTCTGTAACCTTCAGTTTATTTCCCAAAGTCCAGAATCTCTCATGGTTTGTCTCCCTCTCTGATTTCTTCCCATTCAGTTTTCCCTCCCTTCCCCTGTGGTTCTCCGCACTATTATGTATGATCCTCATATGAGTGAAGCCATATGATAATTGTCTTTCTCTGCTTATTTCACTTAGCATAATCCCATCCAGTTCCACCCATGTTAATGCAAATGATAGATATTCATCCCTTTCTATTTATTTATTTATTTTATTATGTTCAGTTAGCCAATATGTAGTACATCATTAGTTTTTGATGTCATGTTCAGAGATTCATTAGTTGTGTATAATACCCAGTTCTCATCACAACACGTGCCCTCCTTCATACCCATCACCCAGCTACCGCCTACCCCCTTTTGTAATCCTCAGTTTCTTTCCGAGAGTCCAGAGTCTCTCATGCTTTGTCTCCCTCTCTGATTTCTTCCCATTCAGTTTTCCCGACCTTCCCCAGTGTTCCTCCACACTCTTCCTTATGTTCCACATATGACTGAAACCATATGGTAATTGTCTTTCTCTGCTTGACTTATTTCACTTAGCATAATACCCTCCAGTTCCTTCTGTGTCAATGCAAAAGGTAAGTATTCATCCTTTCTGATGGCTAATATTCCATTGGTCTTCTTTGCCCATTCATCTGTCAAAAGACAGTTTGGTTGTTGTGGACATTGCTGCTATGAACATTGGGGTGCATGTGCCCCTTCTTTTCACTATATCTGTATCTTTGGGGTAAATACTCAGTAGTGCAATTGCTGGGTCATAGGGTAGCTCTATTTTTAACATCGTGAGGAACCTCCATACTGTTTTCCAGAGTGGCTGTACAAGCTTGCATTCCCACCAACAGCATAAGAGGATTCCTCTTTCTCCACATACTCGCCAACATTTGTTGTTCCCTGTCTTGTCAATTTTAGCCATTCTGACTGGTGTGAGGTGGTATCTCATTGTGGTTTTGATTTGTAATTCCCTGATGGCTAGTGATGTTGAACACTTTTTGTAATTCCCTGATGGCTAGTGATGTTGAACACTTTTTCATGTGTCTGTTAACCATTTGTATGTCTTCTTTAGAGAAGTGTCTGTTCATGTCTTCTGCCCATTTCTTCACTGGATTATTTGTTTTTTGGGTGTTAAGTTTGGTAAGTCCTTTATAGATCTTGGATACAATCCCTTTATCTGTTATGTCATTTGCAGCTAACTTCTCCCTGTTCCATAGGTTGCCTTTTAGTTTTGTAGACTGTTTCCTTTGCTGTGCAGAAGCTTTTTATCTTGCAGTCCCAGTAGTTCAGTTTTGCTTTTGTTTCCCTTGCCTTTGGAAACGTGTCTAGCAAGAAGTTACTGCGGCCAAGGTCTAAGAGGTTGTTGCCTCTGTTCTCCTCTAGAATTTTGATAGATTCCTGTCTCTCATTGAGGTCTTTCATCCATTTTGAGTTTATCTTTGTATATGGTGTAAGAAAATGGTACACTTTCATTCTTCTACATGTGGCTGTCCAAATTTCCCAGTACCATTTATTGAAGAGACTGTCTTTTTCCATTGGATATTCTTTCCTGATTTGTCAAAGAGTAGTTGACCATAGCATTGAGAGTCTGTTTCTGGGTTCTCTAGTCTGTTCCATTGATCTACTTTTCTGTTTTTGTTCCAGTGTCATAATGTCTTGTTGATTATAGCCTTGTAAGACAGCTTGAAGTCCAGAATTGTGAGGACTCCAGCTTTGGTTTTCTTTTTTTTAATTTAATTTAATTTTATTATGTTATGTTAGTCACCATACAGTACATCATTAGTTTTTGATGTAGTGTTCCATGATTCATTGTTTTCGTATAACACCCAGGGTTCCATGCAATACATGCCCTCCTTAATACCCATCACTGGGCTAACCCGTCCCCCCTCCCCCTCCCCTCTAAAACCCTCAGTTTGTTTCTCAGAGTCCATAGTCTCTCATGGTTCATCTCCCCCTCCAATTTCGCCCCCTTCATTTTTCCCTTCCTTCTCCTAATGTCCTCCATGCTATTCCTTATATAACACAAATAAGTGAAACCATATGATAATTGACTTTCTCTGCTTGACTATGCAGGGTCTTTTCTAGTTCCATACAAATTTTAAGGTTGTTTATTCCAGCTCTGTGAAAAATGTTGATGGCATTTTGATAGGGATTGCATTGAATGTGTAGATTGCTCTGGGCAGCATAGACATTTTCACAATGTTTATTCCTCCAATCCATGAGCATGGAATGTTTTTTTCCATTTCTTTGTCTTCCTCCATTTCTTTCATAAGTGTTCTGTAGTTTCTAGGGTACAGATCCTTTACCTCTCTGATAAAGTTTATTTCTACATATCTTATCATTTTTGGTGCAATTGTACATGTGATCTATTCCTTGATTTCTCTTACTTCTGCCTCATTGTTAGTGTATGGAAATGCAACTGACTTCTGTGCATTGATTTTATATCCCACAACTTTGCTGAATTCCTGTATCAGTTCTAACAATTTTTTGGTGGAGTCTTTTGGGTTTCCTACATAGAGCATCATGTCTGTGATGAGTGAAAATTTGACTTCTCTTGCTTTGAATGAGATGCATTCTAAATTGGATGCTCTAACAGCTAAGGTAAATGAGGCAGAAGAGAGAATAAGTGATCTAGAAGACAGGATGATGGAAAGGAAGGAAATTGAAGAAAAGAGAAAAACAACTCATAGAACATGAAGAGAGACATAGAGAATTTAATGATACATTGAAAAGAACCAATAATAGGATCATCAGGATCCAAGAGAAGGTGGAAATAGAGAGAGAGGGATAGAAGGTATATTTGAGCAAATCATGGCTGAGAACTTCCCTAATCTGGGAAGGAAACAAGCATTCACGTCCAAGAGGCAGAGAGGACCCTTCCCCAAATCAATAAAAATAGATCAAATCATCCCAACATATAATAGTGAAGCTTGCAAATCTTAGAGCGAAAGAAGCTATCCTGAGAGCAGTTAGGGGGAAGAGATTTATTATATACAGAGGGAGGAACATCATAATAACATTAGACCTATCCACAGAAACCTGGCAGGCCAGAAAGGGCTGGCAAGACATATTCAGGGTACTAAATGAAAAGAAAATGCAGCCAAGAATACTTTATCCAGCAAGGCTGTCATTCAGAATGGAAGGAGAGATAAAGAGCTTCCAGGACAGACAGAAACTGAAAGAATATGTGACCACCAAGCCAGTCCTGCAAGAAATATTAATGGGGATTCTGTAAGCAAAGAGAGACCCCAAGAGTAACATAGACCAGAAAGAAACCGAGACAATCTACAGAAACAGGAACTTTACAGGCAATACAATGGCACTAAATTCATATCTTTCAGTAGTCACTCTGAATGTAAACGGGTTGTATGCCCTCACAAAAAGACACAGGGTTTCAGCTTGGATAAAAAAGCAGGACCCATCCGCTCCACAAGAGACTCATTTTGAACCTAAAGACACCTTCAGATTGAAAGTGAGGGGATGGAGAACCATTTACCACACTAATGGACCTCAAAAAAAAAAGCTGGGGTAGCAATCCTCATATCAGACAAATTAGATTTTAAACCAAAGACTGTTTGGTTCAGAGGGACACTATATCCTACTTAAAGGGTCTATCCAACAAGAAGATCTAACATTTGTAAATATCTATGCCCCCAACATAGGAGCAGCCAGTTATATAAACCAATTAATAACCAAAGTGAAGAAACATATCAATAATAATACATTAATAGTAAGAAACTTCAACACCCCACTCACAGCAATGGACAGATCATCTAGCAGAAGATCAACAAAGAAACAAGAGCTTTGAATGACACATTGGACCAGATGAATTTCACAGACGTATGCAGAACATTTAATCCTAAAATAATAGAATACTCATTCCTCTCAAGTGCACACGGAACTTTCTCCAGAGTAAACCACATATTGGGTCACAAATCATGTCTCATCTGATACCAAAAGATTGAGATTATTCCTTGCATATTTTCAGACGACAGTGCTTTGAAATGTGAACTCAATCACAAGAAGAAATTTGCAAGGAACTCAAACACTTGGAGGTTAAAACATCCTGCTAAAGAATTATTGGGTCACCCAGAAAATTAAAGAAGAACTTAAACAATTCATTGAAACTAATGAGAATGAAAACACATCAGTTCAAAACCTATGGGATACTGCAAAGGCAGGCCTAAGAGGGAAATGCATAGCCATCCAAGCCTCTCTCAAAAAATTAGAAAAATCCCAAATGCACAAGTTAACCTTATACCTAAAGGCTCTGGAGAAAGAACAACAAATAAAACCTAAACCAAGCAGGAGAAGAGAAATAATAAAGATTAGAGCAAAAATCAATGAAATAGAAACCAGAAAAACAGTAGAACACATCAATAAAACAAGAAGCTAGTTCTCTGAAAGAATTAATAAGATCGATAAACCTCTGGACAGACTTATCCAAAAGAAAAGAGAAAGGACCCAAAGCAATAAAATCATGAATGAAAGGGGAGAGATCATGATTAATACCAAGGAAATAGAAACAATTGTTAGAAATTTTTATCAGCAACTATATGCCAACAAATTAAGCAATGTTGAAGAAATGGATGCATTCTTGGAAACTTATAAACTACCAAGACTGAAACAGGAAGAAATATAAAATCTGAACAGAACAATAACCAGCAAGGAAATTGAATCAGTCATCAAAAACCTCCCAAAAAACAAGAGTCTAGGGCCAGACGACTTCCCAGGGGAATTCTACCAGACATTTAAGGAAGAAATAATACCCATTCTACTGAAGATGTTTCAAAAAATAGAAATGGAAGGGAAACTTCCAAACTCATTCTATGAGGCCAACATTACCTTGATCCCAAAACCAGACAAAGACCCCATCAAAAAGGAGAATGACAGACCAATATCCCTGACGAATATGGATGCTAAAATACTCACCAAGATTTTAACCAATAGGATCCAAAAGTACATTAAAAGGATTATTCACCACGACCAGGTGGGATTTATTCCTGGGATGCAAGGGTGGTTCAAAATTTGGAAATCAATCAATGTGATAGAACACATTAATAAGAGGAGAGAGAAGAACCATATGATCCTCTCAATTGGTGCAAAAAAAGCATTTGACAAAATACAACATCCTTTCTTGATTAAAACTCTTTGAAGTATAGGGATAGAGGGAACATACCTCAACATCATAAAAACCATATACAAAAACCCCACAGTGAACATCATTCTCAATCGGGAAAAACTCAGATCTTTTCCCTTAAAGTCAGGAACACGACAGGAATGCCCACTCTCACCACTATTGTTCAACATAGTACTAGAAGTCCTGGCCTCAGCAATCAGACAACAAAAAGAAATAAAGGCATTCAACTTGGCAAAGAAGAAGTCAAAATCTAACTCCTCACAGATGACATGATACTTTATGTGGAAAACCCAAAAGACTGCACCTCAAAATTGCTTGAACTCATAGAAGAATTCAGCAACATGGCAGGATACAAAATCAATGTACAGATATCAGTTGCTTTTCTATATACTAAAAATGTGACTGAAGAAAGAGAAATTAAGGAATCGATCCCATTTACAATTGCATCCAAAACCACAGGATACCTAGGAATAAACCTAACCAAAGAGGTAAATGAGCTGTACTCTAGAAACTACAGAACACTGATGAAAGAAATTGAGGAAGACACAAAGAGATGGAAAAACATTTCATGCTTATAGATTGGAAAAATAAACACTGTTAAAATGTCTATGCTGCCCAGAGCAATCTACACATTCAATGCAATCCTTATCAAAATACCATTGACATTTTTCACAGAGCTGGAACAAACAATCCTAAAATTTGTATGGAACCAGAAAAGACCCCAAATACCCAGGGAATGTTGAAAAAGAAAACCAAAGCTGGGGGCATCACAATGCCTGACTTCAAGCTATATTACAAAGCTGTGGTCATCAAGACAGCATGGTACTGGCACAGAAACAGACACATAAATCAATGGAACAGAATAGAGAGTGCAGTTGACTCTATGTTCAACTAATCTTTGACAAAGCAGGAGAGAATATCCAATGGAATAAAAGATAGTCTCAATAAATGGTGTTGGGAAAATTGGACAGCCTTTTGAAACTGGAAAATGCAGAAAAATGAAACTAGACCATTCTCTTACACCATACACAAAGATAAACTAAAAATGGATGAAAGATCTAAATGTGAGATAGGATTCCATTAAAATCCTAGAGGAGAACAGAGGCAGCAACCACTTCGACCTTGGACAAAGTAACTTCTTTCAAGATACGTGTCTAAAAGGCAAGGGAAACAAAAGCAAAAATGAACTATTGGGACTTCATCAAGATAAAAGCTTCTGCACAGAAAAGGAAACAACAAAACTAAAAGGTAACTTATGAAATGGGAGAAGATATTTGCGAATGACATTACAGATAAAGGGCTGGTATTCAAGATCTATAAAGAATTTCTCAAACTCAACACCCAAAAAACAAATAATCCAGTCAATAAATGGGCAGAAGACATGAACAGACATTTCACCAAAGAAAACATACAAATGTTTAACAGACACATGAAAAAATGCTCCACATCACTTGCCACCAGGGAAATACAAATCAAAACCATAATGAGATACGACATTACATCAGTCCAAATGGCTAAAGTTGACAAGACAGGGAAGAGTAAATGTTGACAAGAATGTGGAAAAGGGGGAACCCTCTTACACTGTTGGTGGAAATGCAAGCTGGTACAGACACTCTGGAAAACAGTGTGGAGGTTCCTCAAGACGTTAAAAATGGAGCTACCCTATGACCCAGCAATTGCACTACTGGGTATTTACCCCAAAGATACAGATGTAGTGAAAGAAGGGGCACATGCACCCCAATGTTCATAGCAGCAATGTCCACAATAGCCAAACTGTGTAAGGAGCAAGCTGTCCATCAACAGATGAATGGATAAAGGAGATGTAGTTCATATATACAATGGAATATTACTCAGCCATCAGAAAGGATGAATATCTACCATTTACATCAACAGGGGTGGAACTGGAGAGGATTATGCTAAGTGAAATAAGTCAAGCAGAGAAAGACAATTACCACATGGTTTCACTCATATGTGGAACAGATGGAATAGTGCAGAGGACAATAGGAGTAGAGGGGTGAAAATGATTGGGGAGAAATCAGAGAGGGAGACAGACCATATGAAACTCATGACTCCAGTAAACAAACTGAGGGTTGTGGAAAGGGAGGTGGGTTGGGAGATGGGGCAATTGGGTGTTGGACATTAAAGAGGGCACTTAATATGATGAACACTGGGTGATATACTCAACTAATGAATTTTTGAACATTATATCAAAAACTAATGATAATTAGTTTGGCTAATGATAATTACATTGGCTAATTGAATTTAAATACAAAAAGAATTAAACCCAAGTTTAGACACGTGTTTTAGGATCGAGGGATGCGGGTAAAATGGACTGATGGGGAGATGATAGCAGTGGTATATACCGCTTAATATGTTTCAACTTCCATTTTAAAGTAATGAAAGGAATGGGCGTTTGAGGTAATAAGAGCCAAAACTAGGGAAATGAGAAGGATGAAAGACAAACTGGAGATAATCTAGGAGTAAAAATTCTGAGGATCTTGAATGCCAGGTTGAAAAATTAGGATTTTATTAGGGCAGGTGTTTGGGCAACCAATGGAGGAAGAGCCTGTGCTAGAGCTTAAAATAACAGAAACTTCATATTAATTTAAGTTGGGCACTTCTTAGCTTTCCCTGGAACCTTTTATCTTACATTTGCTCACATTGAGACCACTTTGGAGGCTAACATGGTACTTTAGGGGGAAATGATGGGGAACTGTACTAGGGAGTGGTAATGAGGTGGGGAAAAGTGGGAAAACTCAAGAGAGATTCCAGAGCTAGAATAACCAGGACTTAGTGGCATTTTGGATGTGGGAAGTGAAGGAGAGAAAAGAGCATTAAGGATTCTGACCTTGAGCAGGTGTATGGTTGAGTCATTCACTGAGGTGGATAAGCCAGGAAGAGGAGCTAATTTAGGGTGGTGAGTGGAAAAAAGATGAATTCCCTTTCAAGCATGTTGTAGCTGTGCTTATGGAAGACATCCAAAGAGGTAGTCCCATTTACCCGCTTGTATAAAGTACTCATTTTAAACTATCACAGGTGTATGATTATCTAACCTTCAACCTAAAAAATTTGTAAACTTTCTAAGTTTTCTTGTGTCTTCCAGTGTCTTACTGCCCATAGAATCAGGAAGCCACTTTTCATATGTTACCCCAAATTACTCTGATGTATTTTAAAACTATTCCCTACCTACTGTTGCTAGAATCCAAGAACAGATGCTCTGTCATCCTCCTTATAGACTCTTTTCACATTTTCTAAGAACTCCAAACACATGCACACACGAAATCCTGTCCATCCCTCTGTAAAACTTCCATTTTAATTCTGCTAGGAAATTATTTCTTCATCTCTGAACTTTCATAGTCATGTGTACCACTAACATGGCACTAAACCACTGTTAATTTTATATTTCTGTATATGTTTTTTGTATATGTCCTATATCCTCTACTAAACTGTAGGCTCCTTGAAGGCAGAAGTATGCATCCCCCCACAGCATATGCCACATTGTGGAAGTTCATTGATCTATACAAACATAAAATTGAGTATAGCACAGTGTTTTACACATAATAGGTGCCAAAGAAATACTTGTCTAGTGAATGACACCCCAATGTCAACTTTCCTTTGGTAAAATCAGCCTCAGAGGACCCATTTCCTAAATGGCATGTTCTCACTGCTCTCCTTGTTATCATTAAGTGGATGTGATATGATCGTATAAGACCCAGATACTAAACTTTACCCCTTTATCAGCATTTAAACCCTCTTGGTTACATTTTTTAATTCAAGAATGGTGTGTAAATGTATTGCATAATTGAAATTCTAAGAGAATAGAACTTAAATTTTGTCCAAAAAAGCCCCACTCACAAATGTGTAAGATGAAACTCGAAAAGATGGTGGATTATTCCACCGGTCCCCTGAATTGAGCTGAATATCTACCAGACCACTCTGAACACCCATGAAATCAGCCTGAGATGTAAGAAGATATATCTGGATCTCTACAAACAGAATAACGCAGGAGGTTGGTTTCAAGGTATGAAGCAGGGAGCCTTGATTCCCCAGGCAGATATTGGAAGATAAACGGAAGGAGGGAAACTTCGGGATCCTGCACTGCTGGTGCGCAAAAGCCTCCCATGCTGGGGATGGGGCACAGACTCACAGACTGGTAGCGGTGGGAAATTGACTTTAGGGCAGCCCCCTGGACTGAAACCTGGAGCAGTGGGGCTGCCTGTGGGAAAGAAGCACAAAAGTCAGAGACATACCAGGACTTGGAAGCGAGGACTGGGAGTGCTTCTGAGGGGTGCACAACCCAGGACCCTGCAGTTTTTAGCAGCACAGACAGAAAACAGAGATATTGTGGCCCAGAGAGCTCACTAAAGAACAGACTGTGATCTCTCTGTTCTGAGGCAGAGGGTTGGAAATGTTCTCTTCTGCTCTGACTCTCAGAAGAGACGCAGAAAGCCACCAGGGAAAGCCGCCAGAGAACAAAAGCCCCCCAAAACCGGTTTTCACTGATCCCATCCCCCCCACAGGGGACAGGGCAACTCTGCCCAAACAGGGTTGCCTGAGTAACAGCACAGCAGACCCCTCCCCCAGAAGACAGGCTGGGAGAACAAGAAACTGACAACCCTAAGGTCCATATAAAACAGCTGCATCTTGCTTGGGTTGTGCTCAATAATTTAGACTCTGTACACTCCCTGAACCACCCCTCAACAGAATGACTAGGAGGAGGAACCCCCAAATAGGAAAGACTCAGGAATTGTGACTTCTGCCACAGATTTACAAATAGGTAGAGATATAAACAAGATGTCGGAAATGGACTTCAGGGTAACAGTTATGAAGGCAATAGCTAAAATGGAGAAATCGATTAATGGCAACATAGAGTCTCTAAGGGCAGAAATAAAAGCTGAACTGGCAGAACTTAAAAATGCTATGAATGAGATCCAATGTAATCTAGATAATCTAACAGCTAGGGTAAGTGAGGCAGAAGAACAAATTAGTGATCTAGAAGACCAACTGATAGAAAAGAAAGAAAAAGAGGAGACCTGGGAGAAACAACTTAAAATCCATGAAAACAGAATCAGAGAAATAAGTGACACCATGAAACGTTCCAATGTCAGAATTATTGGGATCCCTGAGAGGGTGGAGAGAGAGGGAGGACTAGAAGATATATTTGAGCAAATCATAGCTGAGAAAATTCGAAAATTGCTGAAAAAATTATACTGAAAGCCTGAAGAATTAAAAAGAAAAAAAAAAACCCCACAAATGCTATATTCCTTTTTCCCCAAGTGCTGAAGCTTTGCAATTGTCTATGATCAGGAAACTTGGTGCTAGCCAGTTGTTCCTGCTGGTCTTCTGGGGGAAGGTCCTGTTACACTGATTCTTGGGTGCACCTGCACTTGTAGAAATGTGCTTCCATTGCCAGGGCACAGGCTCAGTGTAAATGTCTCCAGATTCCACTATGTGGCACTGTTTTGCTTTCTGAAGTCTTTCAGCCCTGAATGGGCTGGAGGAAAATATGGCACCCCACTCTCTAGCCCCAGAGCTGAAAGTTTGCACCCCCCACTCTTCAGTGAGCCCTCACAGAAAGCAGTCAATCACTTTTGTCTCCCTGGTTTCCATCTAAACTTTGTGTTCACCTAGTCCATGACCAAGCATTTTTATCTCAGGCACATGATTGAGTTTCAAGTCTCCAAATTTTATGGACTCCTACATCGTGGACCCATGCTGTTACTCCCAGGGGAGGGAGGGGTGTCTCATCACATTTCTGCCTATTGCTGGGCCCCTGCCAGGAGAGTGGTCCTGTGACCATGCAGCAGTTTGCAGTTTGTGGCAACACAGAGCAGAAAGCCAGCACCAAGACTCACTGTTTTCACCCAGCTTCCCTGCTCCAATACCTGGAAACTCTGACACACTCAAGCACCCCCATTCTTCTTGTGGCCCCAGGGATTCTGAGACCATGTTGTCCCACCTGGGGTTTCCTCTGCTTCACCACCTGAGCACCTTTAAGCCAGGGACATCCCCCACTGTAGTAGAATTCTAAAAGTTCCCCCTACTGTAGCAGAATTCTAAAAGTTCCAGCTTTGTGCTCCGCAGCCTATAATACTTTGCGGTAGCCTCCTTAAACGGACTCTATCCCCACTCCCATATCCTCTGATATATAGCCCCAGATTCAAGTTTCCACACCTCTTACCTTCCAAAAAAGTGGTCACTTTTCTATTTGTAGAATTGCAGCATTTCTTTTCTCAGATCTTTGATTTATTTTGCAGATGTTCAGAATGATTTGATAACTTTCTAGCTGAATTCCAGGGACTAGATGAACTTATGGTCCCCTACTTCTCTGCTATCTTAACTCCTCCTCTAACAAATATTTAAAGAAGAATTTAATACCTATTCTTCTGAAATGGTTCCAAAAAACAGAAATGAATGAAAACTTCCAAACTTATCCTAGCAGCATTACCTTGATCCCAAAACCAGACAGACAGAGACAAATTAAAAGGAGAATTACAGATCAATACCCCTGATGAACATGGATGCAAAAATTCTCAAAAGATACTTGCTAATAGAATCCAATAGGACATTAAAAGGATTATTCACAACCACCAAGCAGGATTTATCCCGGGCTGTAGGGGTGGTTCAACATCCACAAATCAACCAATGTGATACCCCACATTAATAAAATAAAGGATAAGAAACACATGATCCTCTCAATAGATGCAGAAAAAGCATTTGACAAAATACAACATCCTTTCTTAAAAACTCTCCACAATGTAGGGATACAGGGAACATACCTCAACATCATAAAAGCCATATATGAAAGCTAATATCCTCAATGGAGAAAAACTGAGAACTTTTCCCCTAAAGTCAGGAACATGACAGGAATGTCCACTCTCACCACTGTTGTTCAACATAGTACTGGAAATCCTAGCCTTAGCAATCAGATAACAATAAGAAATAAGCAGCATCCAAATGACACCTCATACCAGATAAAATTAACAACCTAGGACACACAGATATTGGTGAGGATCTGGAGATAGGGGAACCCTCTTAAACTGTTGGTGGGAATGAAAACTGGTTCAACCACTCTGAAGAACAGTTTGGAGTTTCCTCAAAAAGTTAAAAATGGAACTACCTTACAGCCCATCAATTCCACTACTAAGTATTTATCTAAAGGGTACAAACAAAAGACAACCGACAGAATGGGAGAAGATATTTGCAAATGATATATCAGATAAAGGGCTAGTATCCAAAATCTATAAAGAACTTATCAAACTCAACACCCAAAGAACAAATGATCCAATCAAGAAATGGGCAGAAGACGTGAACAGACATTTCTCCAAAGAAGACATCCAAATGGCCAACAGACACATGAAAAATTGCTCAACATCACTCAGCATCAGGGAAATCCAAATCAAAACCTCAATGAGATACCACCTCACACTAGTCAGAATTGCTAAAATTAACAAGTCAGGAAACGACAGATGTTGGCAGGGATGCAGAGAAAAGGGAACCATCCTACAATGTTGGTGGGAAGGCAAACTGGTGCAGCCACTCTGGAAAACAATATGGAGGTTCCTCAAAAAGTTGAAAATAGAACTACCCTATGACACAGCAATTGCACTCCTAGGTATTTACCCCAAAGATACAAATGTAGTGATCCGAAGGGGTATGTGCACCCCGATGTTTATAGCAGCAATGTCCACAATAGCCAAACTGTGGAAAGAGCCAAGATGTCCATCGACAGATGAATGGATAAAGAAGATGTGGTATATATATACAATGGAATATTATGCAGCCATCAAAAGGAATGAAATCTTGCCATTTGCAATGACGTGGATGGAACTGGAGGGTATTATGCTGAGCGAAATAAGCCAATCAGAGAAAAACATGTATCATATGACCTCACTGATATGAAGAATTCTTAACCTCAGGAAACAAACTGAGGGTTGCTGGAGTGTTGGGGGTTGGGAAGGATGGGGTGGCTGAGTGATAGACATTGGGGAGGGCATGTGCTATGGTGAGAGCTGTGAATTGTGTAAGACTGTTGAATCACAGACTTGTACCTCTGAAACAAATAATACATTATATGTTTAAAAAAAAAGATGGCAGGAAGGGAAAAATGAAGGGGGGGGAATCTGAGGGGATGAACCATGAGAAACTATGGGCTCTGAGAAACAAACTGAGGGTTCCAGAGGGGAGGGGGTGGGGGATGTGTTAGCCTGGTGACAGGTATTAAAGAGGGCACGTACTGAATGGAGCACTGGGTGTTATATGCAAACAATGTATCATGGAACACTACATCAAAAACTAATGATGTAATGTATCGTGATTAACATAACATAATAAAAGAAAAAAAAAGAAAAAAGAAAAAGCAAACAAAAAAACATAGTTATTTCAAGGGGCACATGCACCACAATGTTTATACCAACAATGTCCAAAATAACCAAAATATGGAAAGAGCTCAGATGTCCATCAACAGATGAATGGATAAAGAGAATTTGGTATATATAATGGAATATTACTCAGCCATCAAAAAGAATGAAATCTTGCCATTTGCAAGGATGTGGATAGAACTAGAGGGTATTATGCTAAACGAAATAAGTCATTCAAATAAAAACAAATACCATATGATTTCACTCATATGTGGAATTTAAGAAATAAAACAGATGAATATAGGTGAAGGGAAGAAAAATAAAATAAGATGAAAACAGAGAGGGATGCAAACCATAGAGACTTGTAAGTATAGGGAACAAACTGAGGGTTGCTGTAGGGGAAGTGGGTGGGGTGATGGAGTAATTGCGTGATGGATATTAAGGAGGGCACGTGATGTTATGAGCACTGGGAGTTATAAGCAATTGATGAATCACCAAATTCTACCCCTGAAACTAGTAATATATTATATGTTATCTAAATTGAATTTAAATTAAAAAAAGAAGAGGAAGGAAAACTTTCAAATTAATTCTGTGAAGCCGGCATTATTCTGATACCAAAACTGGAATGAGTTACCACTAACAGAATTGCAGCCAATATTCCTGATGAGCATAGATGTCAAAATCTTTAATGAAATACTAGCAAACCGAATTGAAGGATACCTTAAAAAATCATTCACACAATCAAGTGAAATTTATTCTTGGGTTGCACAAATGGTTCAATATTCACAAATCAATCAATGTGATACATCACATCAATAAGTGAAAGGATAAGAACCATAAGATCATTTCAATAGATTGCAGAAAAAACATTTGAGAAAGTACAGTATCCATTCATGATAAAAGCCCTCAACAAAGTTTGTTGAGATGGGTATACTTCAACATAATAAAGGCCATATATGAAAAACCCACAGCTAAAATCATCCTCAATAAGGAAAAACTGAAATCTTTTCCTCTACAATCAGGAACAAGACAGGAATGTCAACTCTCACCACTTCTATTCAACATAGTACTGGAAGTCCTAACCACAACAATCAGATAACAAGAAGAAAAAAAAAGGCATCCAAGTCAACAGGGAAGTCAAACTCTCACTATTTGCAGATGACATCATACTTTATGTAGAAAACCTGAAAGATTCCACAAAAAAGTGCTAGAACTGATACAGGAATTCAGTCAGGTCACAGGATACAACATCAACAGATAGAAATTTGTTGCATTGCTATACATCAATAATGAAGCAGCAGAAAGAGAAAATAAGGAATTGGTCCTGTGTACAATTGCAACAAAAATAATAAGATACCTAGGAATAAAACTAACCAAAGAGGTGAAAGACCTGTACTCTGAAAACTAGAAAACACTGATGAAAGAAATTGAAGATGACAAAAAGAAATGGAAAGACATTCTCTTCTCATGGATTGGAAGAACAAATAATTTTTAAATGGTTATACTACCCAAAGCAATCTGCACATTTAATGCAATATCCATCAAAATACCAAGAGCATTTTTCACAGAATTAAAAAAACATTTCTAAAAGGTGTGTTTAGCCATAAAAGACCCTGCATTGCCAAAGCAATTTTGAAAAAGCAAAGCATAGCTAGACTTCCGTCAAGATGGTGGAAGACAGGGGACCTCATTTCATGTGGTCCCTTGAATTTAGCTAGATATCTATCAAATCCAAATCTGAGCACCTATGAATTCAACCTGAGATGTAAGAGAATTGCTGGAATACTACAAATAGAACAGTGACCACATTTCGCAAGGTAGGATGTGCAAAGAAGTGAATCTTGGGGGGTAGGGAGCCTCCAAAAGTCAGCTACTGGAAAATGGTAAAGCAGTGGGGCTCAAAATCAGAACTTTTAGAAGTCTTCTCCAGTGAGAAACATCCCGGTCTGAAAGGTGCTCAGGTGATGAAGCAGAGCAGAATCCTAGGTGGGACAGTGTGGTCTCAGGATGCCCAGGGTCACAGAAAGAATAGGGGTGCCTGAGCCGGCAGAGTTCCCAAGCACTGGAGTGGTAAACCAGCTATGGTCAGTGAGCCCAGGAATGGGCTCTCAGCTCGGTTTGCCATAACTTGCACACACTGCAGGATTGGGTGAATGCTTTCTGGGCGGGGGTCCTGCAAGTGGCAGGCTGGTGGTGACCCTCCTCCTTCCCTTGGGAGGATCAGCGCAGGTGAACACCACAGGAGTCTGCAGAGTTTGGGCACAAAAAAGTGAAGAGTGCATTTCCCTGAGGGCTACTGAAGAGAGGGGGCCACAATATTTCACCTTTGGTGCTGGAGATTCAGGCGCTGCCATTTTAATTTTCATCTTCTAAAGCCACGAAGAAAGCCTTCGGGGAACAAAAGCTACATAGAGCAACCACAAGCAACTTACACTGAGCCCGGCCCCCTGAAAGGGGTGGTGAAACTCCACCCAAGTAAAGACACCTGAGCATCAGTACAGCAGGCCTTTCCCGCAGAAGACCGGCTAGAACATCAGGTAAATATCAACTTTACCAAACACACAGAACTGCAAAACTCCAGTGCTAAGGGAAATTAGTATATAGAATTTGAGGTTTTTCTCTCATGATTCTTTTATCTTTCAGTTTAAATTTTTCCTTTTCAACTAGGTTCTTATTTTATCAATTGTTTGTTTTTAAGTTTCCTTTTAATTTTATTTTTACATTTACATTTTATAGATATATACTTCATTTTTTGCTTCCTTTCACTGTATTTAATTAATTTTTGTATATATAGAAGTTTTGTTTTATTCACAATTTTAGGATTTTTTTTGTCTCCTAACAAACAGACCAAAATACACTCAGGACCAAATGGATGACCCTGTTCTTTCCACTTGGGAGATTATATTCTCTCTCTTTTTTCTTTTTCTTTTTCCTTCTTTTTCTTTTCTTTTTTGGTTTCTGACCTCCTCGGATTTGTCTAGTGTAGATTTCTCTTGGGTCATGGTTGATATTTTTGATTTTGTTCTCTCATTAATCCATTCCTCTCTGGGCAAAATGACTAGAAGAAGGTAATACTCTCTGACACAGAACTAATCGATATAGCTATATGTAAAATGTCAGAGCTGAAATTCAGGATAACGATTATAAAGTTACTACCTGGACTTTAAAAAAAAGCATAAAAGACACTAGAGAATCTTAGTGCAGATATAAAATCTAATTAGGGCAAAATTAAAAATGCTTTAACTGAGATGCAGTCTAAAATGGATGGTCTAACAGCTAGGGTAAATGAGGCAGAAAAGAGAGTCAGGGACATAGAAGACAAGATGATGGGAAGGAAGCAGCTGAGGAAAGGAGAGAAAAACAACTAATGAACCGTGAGGAGAAGATTTGAGAAATCAGTGATACCATAAAACAAAAAATTATTAGATATTGGGGTCCAAGAAGAAAAAGAGAGAGAGAGGGACAGAAGGTATATTTGAGCAAAGCATAGCTGTGAACTTCCCTAATGTGGGGAAGAAAACAGGCATTTAAGTCCAAGAGATAAAGAGAATCCCCCTCAAAATCAATAAAAATATTTCAACACTCAGACATATAATACTTAAACTTGCAAATTTCAGAAATAAAGAGAAAATCCTGAAAGCAGCTCAAAGCAGGAGCTCCTTAACATACAATGGTAGAAACATTAGACTGGCAGCAGACCTATCCACAGACACCTGGCAGGTCAGAAAGGGCTGGCATGATATATTCAGGGCACTAAATGAGAAAAATATGCAGCCAAGAATACTTTATCCGGCAAGGCTGTCGTTCAGAATGGAAGGAGAGATAAAGAGCTTCCAGGACAAACAGAAACTAATAGAATTTGTGATCACTAAACCAGCCCTGCAAGAAATATTAAAGGGGATCCTGTAAGCGAAGAGAGAGCCCAAAAGTAACATAGATCTGAAAGAAACAGAGACAAGCTACAGAAACAGGGACTTTACAGGAAATACAATGGCAGTAAATTCATATCTGTCAGTAGTTACAATGAATGTAAATGGTCTAAATGCTCCAATCAAAAGACACAGGGTATCAGATTGGATAAAAAAGCAAGACTCATCCATATGCTGTCTCTAAGGGATTCATTTTAGACCTAAAGACACCTCCAGATTGAAAGTGAGGGGATGGAGTACCATTGATCATGGAAATGGACATCAAAAGAAAGCATTCGGAATAGCTATTCTCATATCAGACAAATTAGATTTTTAAACCAAAGACTGTAGTAAGGGATTAAGAGAGACCCTATATCATACTTAAAGGGTCTATCCAACAGAAAGATCTAGCAATTATAAATATTTATGCTCCTAACACAGGAGCAAACAATTATATAAACCAATTAATAACAAAATTAAAGAAACACATTGATAATAATACAATAATAGGAGGGGACTTTAACACCCCACTCACAGCAATGGAAAGATCATCTAAGCAGAAGATCAACAAGGAAACAAGGGTTTTGAATGACACCTTGGACCAGACGGCCTTCACAGATATATACAGAGCATTCTATCCTAAAGCAACAGAATACACATTCTTCTCCAGTGCACATGGAACATTCTCCAAAATCGATCACATACTGTTTCACAAATCAGGTCTCAACTAGAACCAAAAGATTAGGATTATTCCCTGTATATTTTCAGACCACAATGCTTTGAAACATAAACTCAATTACAAGAGGACATTTGGAAGGAACTCAAACACTTGGAGATTAAAAAGCACCCCACTAAAGAATGAATGGGTCAACCAGAAAATTAAAGAAGAATTTAAAAGTCATGGAAAGAAATGAAAATGAAACACAGCTATGAAAACCACTGGGATGCTGCAAAGGTGGCCTTAAGAGGGAAGTACATAGCAATACAAGCCTTTCTCAAAAAATTAGAAAAGTCTCAAATATCCAAGCTAAAATTACACCTAAAAGAGCAGGAGAAGGAAAAGCAAATAAAGCCTAAACCAAGCAGAAACAGAGAAATAATAAAGATTAGAGCAGAAATCAATGAAATAGAAACCAAAAGAACAGAAGAACAAACAATGAAACTAGAAGCTGTTTCTTGAAGGAAATAATAAGATCAATAAACCCCTGGCAGGACTTATCAAAAAGAAAAGAGAAAGGACCTAAATTAACAAAATCATGAATGAAAGATGAGAGATCACGACCAAGAACAAGGAAATACAAACAATTTTAAGAGCATATTATGAACAACTATATGCCAACAAATTAAGCAATTTAGAAGAAATGGATGCATCCCTAGAAACATATAAACACCAAAACTGACACAAGAAGAAATAGAAAACCTGAGAGAAGGAAAGATGGCAGAGGAGTAGGGGACCCTATTTCAACTGGTCTCCGGAATTGAGCTGGATATCTACCAAACCACTCTGAGCACCCAGGAAACCAGCATGAGATGTAAAAAGATCTGGATCTCTACAAACAGAATATCACAGGTGGTTGGTTTTGAGGTACGAAGAGGGGAGCTGTGATTCCATGGGCAGATATCGGAGGATAAACGGCAGCGGGAGGGAGCCTGTCCGTGGGGATCCTACACCACCAGTGAGTGACAGCCTTGCTAGCTGGGGACAGGGCACAGACTTGCAGACCAGTAGCCATGGTGAAAGGACTTTAGGGCAGCCCCCAGGCTGGAAAGCCAGAGTGGCAGGGTCTTGCGTGCGAACTGGGAGTGGCTGGCGGTTTTAGAAGCACAAAGGGCAGAGAAGTGTCCCGGCCTGGAGGCAGGACTGGGAGCACTGTGGAGGGGCACACAACCCAGGATGCTGCAGTTTACAGCATCACGGACAGAAACGGAGATGATGTGGCCTGGAGAGCTCACTGAAGAACAGACTACGGTCTCTCTGTTCTGAGGCAGAGGGTTGGAAATGGTCTCTTCTGCTCTGACTCACAGAAGAGATGCAGAAAGCCAACAGGGAAAGCCGCCAGAGAACAAAAGCCCCCAAAACTGATTACCACTGAGCCCATCCCCCGCCACAGGGGGGCAGGGCAACTCCGCCCAAACAGGGTTGCCTGAGTAACAGCGTGGCAGGCCCCTCCCCCAGAAGACAGCCTGGGAAAACAAGAGGCCAGCAACCCTAAGGTCCCTAGAAAACAGGTGCATCTTGCTTCGGTTCTGGCCAATAATTTGGATTCTATACATTCCCTCAAACACCCATCAACAGAATGACTAGGAGGAGGAACCCCCAAAATAGAAAAGATTCAGAGATTATGACCTATGCTGCAGATTTACAAATGGATGCAAATATAACCAAGATGTCAGAGATGGAATTCAGGCTAGCAATTGTGAAGGCAATGGCTTAGAATGGAGAAATCGAGTAATGGCAACATAGACTCTCTAAGGGCAGAAATGAAAACTAAATTGGCAGAACTTAAAAATGCTATCAGTGAGATCCAATCCAAACTAGATAATCTAACAGCTAGGGTAAGTGAGGCAGAAGAACAAATAAGCAACTTGGAAGAAAATATAATAGATAAAAAGGGAAAAGGGGAGGCCAGGGAAAAGCAACTCAGAATCCATGAAAATAGAATCAGAGAAATAAATGACACCATGAAGTGTTCCAATGTCAGAATAATTGGAATCCCAGAGGGAGTGGAGAGAGAGAGAGAGAGAGAGAGAGGACTAGAAAATGTATTTGAGCAAATCGTAGCTGAGACCTTCCCTAATCTGGGGAATGAAACAAACATTCACGTCCTAAAAGGCAGAGAGGACCCCTCCCAAGATCAAGGAAAACAGGCCAACACCCCGGCATGTAATAGTAAAACTTGCAAATCTTAGAACGAGGGAAACCATCTTAAGGGCAGTTAGGGGGAAGAGATTCCTTAACGTACAGAGGGAGGAACATCAGGATAATGTCAGACCTATCCACAGAGACCTGGCAAGCCAGAAAGGCCTGGCAAGACATATTCAGGATACTAAATGAGAAGAACATGCAGCCAAGAATACTTTATCTGGCAAGGCTGTCATTTAGAATGGATGGAGAGATGCAGAGCTTACAAGACTGGCAGAAACTGAAAGAATATGTGACCACTAAGCAGGCCCTGCAAGAAATATTAAGGGGGGTTCTATAAAAGGAGAAAGACGCCAAGGGGGATATACAACAGAAATTTACAGGGACAATCTATAAAAACAATGTCTTCACAGGCAACATGATGACAATTAATTCTTATCTTTCAATAACCACTCTCAGTGTGAATGGCCTAAAGGCTCCCATAAAATGGCACAGGGCTGCAGATTGGATAAAAGGACAAGACCCATCCATATGCTGCCTACAAGAGACTCATTGTGAACCTAAAGTTACATCCAGACTGAAAGTGAAGGGATGGAGATCCATCTTCCATGCCAGTGGACCTCAAATGAAAGCTGTGGTAGCAATTCTTATATCAGACAAACTAAATTTTAAACGAAAGTTTGTAATTAGAAACACAGAAGGACTTTGTCATTCTTAAGGGGTCTATCCAACAAGAAGATATAACAATTGTAAATAGCTATGCCCCCAACATGGGAGCAGCCATCTACATAAGCCAACTGTTAACAAAATAAAAGAATCATATTGATAACAATACATTAATTGTAGGAGACCTCAATACTCCACTCTCAGCAATGGACAGATCATCTAAGCAGAAGATCAACAAGGAAACAAGAGCTTTGAATGATACACTGGACCAGAGGGACCTCATAGATGAATACAGAACATTCCACCCTAAAACAACAGAATACTCATTCTTCTCGAGCGCACATGGAACTTTCTCCAGAATAGACCACATACTGGGTCACAAATTATGTCTTAACCAATACCAAAAGATTGAGATGATTCCCTGCATATTCTCAGACCACAATGCTTTAAAACTGGAACTCAATAACAAGAAAAAATTTGGCAGAAATTCAAACACTTGGAAGCTAAAGACCACTCTGCCCAAGAATGTTTGGGTCAACCAGGAAATCAAAGAAGAACTTAAACAATTCATGGAAATCAATGAGAACGAAAACACATCAGTCCAAAACCTATGGGACACTGCAAAGGCGGTCCTAAGGGGGAAATACATAGCCATCCAAGTCTCACTCAAAAAAAAATAGAAAAATGCTGAATTCACCAACTAACTCTACACCTTAAAGAACTAGAGAAAAAGCGACAAACGATGCCTAAGCCATGCACTAGAAGAGAAATAATTAAGATTAGAGCAGAGATCAATGAATTAGAAACCAGAAACACAGTAGATCAGATCAATGAAACTAGAAGTTGGTTCTTTGAAAGAATTAGTAAGATCGATAAACCACTGGCCAGACTTATCCAAAAGAAAAGAGAAAGGACCCAAATTAATAAAATTATGAATGAAAGGGGAGAAATCATGACTAACACCAAGGAAATAGAAACATTATTAGAAATTATTATCAACAACTCTATGCCAATAAACTGAGCAATCTGGATGAAATGGAGGCCTTCCTGGAAACCTATAAGCTGCCAAGACTGAAACAGGAAGAAATTGACAACCTGAATAGGCCAATAACCAGTAACAAGATTGAAGCAGTGATCCAAAACCTCCCAAAAATCAAGAATCCAGGGCCTGATGGATTCCCTGGGGAATTCTACCAAACATTCAAAGAAGAAATAATACCTATTCTACTGAAGCTGTTTCAAAAAATAGAAACAGAAGGAAAACTTCCAAACTCATTCCATGAGGCCAGCATTACCTTAATCCCCAAACCAGGCAAAGACCCCATCAAAAAGGAGAATTTCAGACTGATATCCCTGATGAATATGGATTCCAAAATCCTCAACAAAATCCTAGCTAATAGGATCCAACAATACATTAAAAGGATCATCCACCACAACCAAGTGGGATTTTTCCCCGGGATGCAAGAGTGGTTCAACATTTGCAAATCAATCAATGTGATAGAACACGTTAATAAGAGGAGGGAGAAGAACCATATGGTCCTCTCAATTGATGCAGAAAAAGCATTTGACAAAATACAATATCCTTTCCTGATTAAAACTCTTCATAGTATAGGGATAGAGGGAAAATTTCTCAAGTTCATAAAATCCATCTATGAAAAACCCACAGCAAATATCATCCTCAATGGGGAAAAGCTGAGAGCCTTTCCCTTAAGATCAGGAACACGTCAAGGATTCCCACTCTCACCACTATTGTTCAACATAGTACTAGAAGTCCTAGCAACAGCAATCAGGCAACAAAAAGAAATAAAAACTATTCAAATTGGCAACGAAGAAGTCAAACTCTCTCTTTTCGCAGACGACAAGATACTTTATGTGGAAAATCCAAAAGACTCAACCCCCAAATTACTAGAACTCATACAGCAATTCAGTAATGTGGCAGGATACAAAGTCAATGCACAGAAATCAGTTGCTTTCTTATACACTAACAACGCAACTGTAGAAAGAGAAATTAGAGAAACGATTCCATTTACAATAGCACCAAAAACCATAAGATACCTCAGAATAAACCTAACCAAAGAGGTAAAAGATCTATACTCTAGGAACTACACAACACTCATGAAAGAAAATGAAGAAGACACAAAAGGATGGAAAAATATTCCATGCTCATGGATCGGAAGAATAAACATTGTTAAAATGTCTATGCTGCCCAGAGCAATCTATACCTTCAATGCCATCCCGATCAAAATTCCAATGACATTTTTCAAAGTGCTGGAACAAACAATCCTGAAATTTGTATGGGATCAGAAAAGACCCCGAATCGCCAAGGAAATGTTGAAAAAGAAAAACAAAGCTGGGGGCATCATGTTACCCAATTTCAAGCTATATTACAAAGCTGTGATCACCAAGACAGCATGGTACTGGCACAAAAACAGACATATAGACCAATGGAACAGAATAGAGAGCCCAGATATGGACCCTCAACTCTATGGTCAAATAATCTTTGACAAAGGAAAAAACGTGCAATGGAATCAAGTCTCTTCAATAAATGGTGCTGGGAAAATTGGACAGGCACATGCAGAAGACTGAAACTCGACCATTCTCTAACACCATTCACAAAGATAAACTCAAAGTAGATGAAAGACCTCAGTGTGAGACAGGAATCCATCAAAGTCCTAGAGGAGAACATGGGCAGTAACCACTTTGACATCGCCCACAGCAACTTCTTTCAAGATACATCTCCAAAAGCTAGTGAAACAAAAGCAAAAATAAACTTTTGGGACTTCATCAAGATAAAAAGCTTCTGCACAGCAAAGGAAACAGACAACAAAACAAAGAGTCAACCCACCGAATGGGAGAAGATATTTGCAAATGACACTACAGATAAAGGGCTGGTATCCAAGATCTATAAAGAACTTCTCAAACTCAACACCCAAAAAACAAATAGTTCAATCAAAAAGTGGGCAGAAGATATGAAAAAACACTTCTCTGAGGAAGACATACAAATGGTTAACAGACACATGAAAAAATGTTCATCATTAGCCATCAGGGAATTTCAAATCAAAACTACATTGAGATACCACCTTACACCAGTTAGAATGGCCAAAATTGAAAAGGCAAGAAACAACAAATGTTGGAGAGGTTGTGGAGAAAGGGGAACCCTCTTAAACTGTTGGTGGGAATGCGAGTTGGTACAGCCACTTTGGAAAACAGTGGGGAGGTTCCTCAAAAATTTTAAAGTAGAGCTACCCTATGACCCAGCAATTGCAGTCCTGGATATTTACCCCAAAGACACAGATGTAGTGAAAAGAAGGGCCATATGCACCCCAGTGTTCATAGCAGTAATGTCCACAATAACCAAACTGTGGAAAGAGCCGAGATACCCTTCAACAGATGAAAGGATAAAGAAGATGTGGTCCATATATACAATGGAATGTGACTCAGCCATCAGAAAGGATGAATAACCAACTTTTACATCAACATGGATGGAACTGAAGGAGATTATGCTAGGTGAAATAAGTCAAGGAGAGAAAGTCAATTATCATATGGTTTCACTTATTGGTGGAACATAAGGAATAGCCTGGAGGACATTAGGAGAAGGAAGGGAAAAATGAGGGGGGGGGAATTGGAGGGAGAGATGAACCATGAGAGACTATGGACTCTGAGAAATGAACAGGGTTTTAGAGGGGAGGGGGGAGGGGGGATTGGTTAGCCTGGTGATGGGTATTAAGGAGGGCACGTACTGCATGGAGCGCTGGGTGTTATACAAAAACAGTCGATCGTGGATCACCACATCAAAAACTAATGATGTATTGTATGGTGACTAACATAACATTAAAAAAAAAAAGAAAACCTGAACAGACCTATAACCAATAAGGAAATTGAATCAGTCACCAAAAATCTCCCAATAAAAAAAGAGTCCAGTGCCAGATGGCTTCCCAGGCGAATTCTATGAAACATTTAAGGAAGAATTAATACCTATTCTTCTGAAAGTTTTCAAAATATTAGAAATGTAAGGACAACCTCCAAATTCGTTCTATGAGGCCAGCATTACCTTGATATCAAAACCAGACAAAGACCCCATCAAAAAGGAGAATTACAGAGCAATATCCCTGATGAACAGGGATGCCAAAATTCTCATGAAGGTAACAACCAAAAGGATCAAACAGTACATTAAAATGATTATTCACTACCACCAAGGGGGTTTATTCCTGGTCTGCAAGGGTGGCTCAACATTGGCAAATCAATAGACGTGATATATCACATTAATAAAAGAAAGGACAAGAACTATATGATCCTCTCAACTGATGCAAAAAAAAAGCATTTGACAAAATACAGCATCCTTTCTTGATTAAACCTCTCTATAGTGTAGGGATAGAGGGAACATACCTCAATATCATAAAAGCCATATATGAAAAGCCCACAGTGAATATTATTCTCAATGGAGAAAAACTGAAAGCTTTTCCCTTAAAGTCAGGAACATGACAGTGATGCCCATTCTCACCACTATTGTTGAGCACAGTACTGAAAGTCCTAGCCTCAGCAATCAGACAACAAAAGGAAATAAAAGTCATTCAACTTGGCAAAGAAGTCAAAATCTCACTCCTCACAGATGACATGATACTTTATGTGGAAATCCAAAAAGACTCCACCCTAAAATTGCTAGAACTCATACAGGAATTCAGAATTGTGGCAAGATATAAAATCAATGCACAGAAATCAGTTGCATTTCTAGACTCTAACAATGAGACAGAAGAAAGAGAAATTAAGGAATTGATCCCATTTACAATTGCACCAAAAACCATAAGATATCTAGGAATAAACCTAACCAAATAGGTAAAGGATCTGTACTCTAAAAATTACAGAACATTTATAAAAGAAGTTGAGGAAGACACAACAAATGGGAAAACATTCCATGCTCATGGATTTGAAGAACAAATATTATTAACCTGTCTATGCTACACAGAACAATCTATACATTCAATGCAATCTCTATCAAAATACCATCGACATTTTTCACAGAGATGGAATAATCCTAAAATTTGTATGGAATCAGATAAGACCCTGAACAGCCGGAAGTATGTTGAAAAAGAAAACCAAATCTGGTGGCATCACAATGCTGTGCTTCAAGCTATATTACAAAGCTGTAATCATCAAGAGTGTATGGTCCTGGCACAAAAACCGATGCATAGATAAATGGAACAGAATAGAGTGCCCAGAAATGGACCCTCAACTCTATGATCAAATAGTCTTTGACAAAGCAGGAAAGAAGTTCCAATGGAAAAAGGTAGTTTCTTCAAAATTGGTGTTGGTAAAATTGGGCAGCCACATGTCCGGGAATGAAACTGGACCATTTTCTTACACCATACATAACAATAAACTCAAAATGGATGAAAGACCTAAATGAATGCATCAAAATCTTAGAGGAGAAAACAGGCAGTGCCCTCTTTGATCTCAGCTGCAGCAACTTCTCACTAGACACATCTCTAAAGGCAAGGGAAACAAAAGCAAAAATGAATTATTGGAACTTCATCAAGATAAAAAGCTTCTGCACAGCAAAAGAAACAGTTAACAAACTAAAAGGCAACCTACAGAATGGGAGAGGATATTTGTTAATGACATATCAGATAAAAGCGCTAGTATCCAAGATCTATGAATAACTTATTGAATTAACATCCAAAAAACAAATAATGCAGTCAAGAAATGAGCAGAAGACATGAACAGACATTTCTCCAAAGAAGATATACAAATGGTCAACAGACACATGAAAAAATGCTCCACATCACTAGGAATCAGGGAAATACAAATCAAAACCACAATGAGATAACCCTTCTGACCAGTCAGAATGGCTAGAATTAACAACACAGGAAACAACAAATGTTGGCGAAGATGCAGAGAAAGGGAAACCCTCTTACACTGTTGGTGGGAATGCAAGCTGGTGCAGCCACTGTGGAAAACGGTATGGAGGTTCCTCAAGAAGTTAAAAATAAAGCTACCCGAAACCCAGCAATTGCACTACTAAGTATTTATCACAAAGATACAAATGTATTGATCTGATGGGGCACCTGTACCCCAATGTTTATAGCAGCAATGTCCACAATAGCCAAACTATGGAAAGAGCCCAGATGTCCTTTGACAGATGAATGGATAAAGAAGATGTGGTGTGTATACCAATGGAATATTATTCAGCCATCAAAAAGAATGTAATCTTGCCATTTGTAATGACATGGATGGAACTAGAGTGTACTATGCTAAGGGAAATAGATCAGTCAGAGAAAGACAAATACCATATGATTTCACTCATACATGGAATTTAAGACACAAAACATGAACATCGGGAAGGGAAGGAAAAATAAAATAAGATAAAAACAGGGAGGGTGGCAAAACATAAGAGATGGTGAACTCTAAGAAACAAACTAAGGGATACTGAAGGGGAAGTGGGTGGGGGGATGGGATAACTGGATGTTATGTGCAACTGATGAATCACTAAATTCTACCTCTGAAACTAATAATAAACAAAAAGCAAACAAAGTAAAGTTTAGTTAAAGTTGAACACTCCTGGGGGGTGCCTGGCTGGCTCATTCAAAAGAGCATGTGACTCTTGATCTCGGGGTCATGGGTTCAAGCCCCACATTGGGTGTTGAGATTACATAAATAAATAAATAAATAAATAAATAAATAAATAAATAAATAAATAAATAATAAATTTAAAAATTTAAAAATTGAACACTCCTGGTGACTGATTGTGAAAGGGTAGCAGAAGAGAGCTTCTTTCTGGTGATAGTATAGTTTTGTATTCTGATGGTTGTGGTAGTTATACGTCGTAAGATTTATAAAAAAATACACAAATCATTACATCAAAACTAATGATGTAATGTATGGTGACTAACATAACATAATAAGGTAAAATAAAGGGCGCCTGGGTGGCTCAGTTGGTTAAGCGACTGCTTTCGGCTCGGGTCATGATCCTGGAGTCCTGGGATCAAGTCCCGCATCGGGCTCCCTGCTCGGCGGGGAGTCTGCTTCTCCCTCTGACCCTCTTCCCTCTCGTGCTCTCTATCTCTCATTCTCTCTCTCTCAAGTAAATAAATAAAATCTTTAAAAAAAAATAAGGTAAAATAAAATTAAAAAATACACAAATGAATGGTTGAATGCATGTAAAATTTGATGAAATCTGTATAAGGTCTATGATTTACTTAATAGTATTATACCAATGTCAATGTCCTGGTTTTGATAATGTACTATGGTTATATAAGATTTTATCATTGGGGAAAGCTGGGTAAAGAGTATATGGGAACTCTATTATTTTTGCAATTTCTCCTGAGTCTTCATTTATTTCAAAATTAAAACTGTTTAATTGAAAAAATTAAAAAAAAGAACTGACCATCCTTAGATTTCTGGCACCATCCCAGAAATTTCCTGATTGTTAGCCTGATCCAGACTATGGATCAAGTGAAAAGTGTTTTTTACAAAGTGTTAACCATGAGACAACTGCTAAATCCCAGCCCTACAACAGAATCACAAAGCACCTGGAAATGAGAGGCTCTGTCTGAGACTGCTCTATCAATATCAGGGATGTGAACACATTCTGAAGAAATACTAACCATGTCTCTCAATCCTCTACCTCACTCTTCACCTTCCATCTGTAAACCAGCCAACTGTGTTATTGGAATTAACACCCAGAAATGAGGAGCAGAATTGTGCTAAGGAAAGGTCAACAACATTGTTATTGAGCTGATTGCAAACAAAGCCCTCAGGCCTCTGATTTACATGTCATATGCCACATGACTTTGCTTATTGTCATCTCTCTTCTAATCACGTATGTGACTTGGTAATATGATGCACTGTCCCAAAGTCTAGTGCGTGACATAGAAACAGTGAGACACTCAAGGAGCAAAAGGCTCTGTCTGCACTAAGCAGCTATTCATCAGGGCTACCTCGCTCCTGAGAGAATTCAGGCTCCTAACACGCTAGCTTCCTGTTTTACCATAAAAACACACCAGTTTTTGCAGATGTCTTCATTTTCTTCCTTCTTCTCTCCCTTTACATCTTTTTTTTAAAAAATCCATCCTTGCTCTTCTTCAAACTCCAGGCTCAAAGAGCCCCAGTGACCACATCATTCAACCCTGGCATAAAGTGAAGGGAAATGACAATTTCAAAGGAGGACAAGAGTGATATAATATATACAAACCTTTGCCTTGACTAGTATTGGTGTAAGGTAGTTTAAAAAAACAGCTTGAGTTCTAAACTTAACCAGATGGAAAAGTGCCTGCTGAGAGTTGGACCTAATTCAGAAAAGATTGTTAGCCAATAGACAAACTAATTTAGACCAGCATATGCCAAAAATGGTCAATCAAGTTGTCCCGAGAGTGACTCCCCCATAGCAGATGTCACTGTCTCTCTGAAGGCTTTTGAGTGTCATCTTTCAACATGGAAGTGGGTTTTTATGTGTATACATAGACATAAATAAACCTTGGCCTGTAGCTACCCTTCATTTTATTGCACTATGGCCTTATCACTCTATCAGCAAAGAGCATAAGCTCTCTCTTAGGAATTTTAAATGAACACAGATTTTGCAAATCAAACAGAAGCTATGAACATACACAATTAATCCAAGCCACTGTCTTCACTTTTCTATCTTTTCATGTTCCTCTGTTGTAAAAACAACAGAAATTTTTAACTGTACTTGTCCACATTGTCATCACCTAATAAAAGTCTGTATTTTTATTTGTCCATGTTACCTTTCACTCCTTGCCATTTTGTTTATCCGATTTGACATTTTCGGTTTTCTTTAATATAGACTAAAAATGAAAATTTTCTTTCCTAAAAACAGGCATACACTGGAAGGCCTCTGCTTTCCCAAACCTGGACAATAAAAGGATACCCAAAATGTAATAATGACCTTTACAGTACAGTACAGTACAGTTCAAGAGGCCCATTCAAATCCATTGCCTCATCACATCCTTATGACAAGCTTGCAAGGCAGGCAGGACTCCAGAAACTGACAAAAGGTAGCGGTTCTCTTGTCGGTCCTTCTTTCTGACTAAACCAGAATACAAGCACTTCCCTTCCCCGAAAAAAGCTTCAGAAGCACAGAGGAGGTTCAGGTCATTTTTAAGTGAGCCAAATGACATTTCAACAGAGTATTAAAAGATGGGTAACACTTGGACCTGGAGAGGGGCCAAGGGAGAGAATAGAAGGAAACACAGCCAAAGCAAGTTAGGAAAGCATGTGACATATTCAGCAAGCTGTTTGATGGAGTGCAAGATACATGAAGACCAATCTAGGAGACAAGGCTGGAGAGATAAGCTTCAACCAGATCATGGAGGGTCTTGAATGCCATATTTAAAAGTTTCAATTGTTTTCAGTAGACAGAATGGTTTTATAAAGAAAAAGTATGCCAAAGATTCCTTGTATTATTTGTTTGTTACTCTCTAATCATGTGACCTTGGGCAAGTTAACCTCTCTGTGCTTCAGTTTCCTCATTTGTAAAATGGGTATAATAACAATTCCTATTCCAGAGAATAATTGTAAGTATTAAGTAAGATAATGCATGTAAAGCACTTAGGACAGTGCCTGGCACAAAGGAAGCAGTCTGTAAATTCCAGATGTTGTTATTATCATAACAATTCATCTTCATAATCAGGCTCTGTTTCCTCAACTGTAAAATGAGATAATTGGACTATTTAATTTCTAAAATCCCTTGACATCTTAAACACTATTATCATCATCTTCTTGCTCCCTCCTATACTTGCTATCCAAAAACCCCAACTCTGAGATGGTGGAAATTTTAGCTTTTTATTAAGAGAGAGGTTAGAAGTGATCACAAGGCCCTTAAATATTTCATCCAAATGAATAAACTACCAGTGGTTAGCTAAGAACCTGCAAGCTTCCTTTAGGATAATCACAAGCCTTCTGTGATAAGGAATATAATCAGTTCGGATGAGAAGGCCTAATAATTGTTAGATGTCCTGGGTTGAAGAAGACCAGCTTCCTCTAAAAAAAACAACAACAACTGCCCAACCCACAGGTACACAATTGTGTAGGTTACAAAGCAGTTTCACATTTGAGGCTCACATCAACTTTGTGAGATTAATATTGCTATCCTTACTTTTAGAATATGAGGAAATAAAGACATAGAGATAAGAATGACTCTCCCAAGGTGACACAGCTGGATAGTGGTAGAGTCAGCACTCAAACCAAGGTCTCTAATATTGTGCTTGTCCTTACCACCACAGATCAGCATCTCTGCTACATCACTTAGAGATATAGCAACCTGTTAATTTGCCCAATTTAATTCAAAGAGGTGGACTGAGCCTGCCAGAGAAATGGCAGCCCATTTGGCTCTCTGTAGAAATACCAGTAACAATATGTAACAACAGAACTTTGTGGGAAAGCAGTCGAAACAATTACAGAAAAATGAGATCTTTGACTTATGTGAAAAATTTCTGCCCTTCCTCATTTGTATGGAGAACTAAAGTGGACCTAAACTCTGTTTTCACTGAGAACAAGTAGATGGTAATAAGATTTTGGATCTTTAGTTAAGATACATGGATAAATTATTTAAATGAATAAAGAATCTATGTCAAGAGATAAAGTTTCAAGAAATTAGGAGAAATTGACCACACTTTGTGTTAACCTATTTGTACTAACTACATTGGGCTTTGCATTAAAGTTGTGTTTTCTAAGAATGAAGTTTATTTATTTATTTATTTATTTATTTATTTTTAATTTGTTTATTTGAGACAGAGAGAGCACAAGCAGGGGGAGGGACAGAGGGAGAGGGAGAAGCAGACTCCCTGGTCAGTGCCCCAATATGGGGCTTGATCCCAGGTCCCCAAGATCACAACTTGAGCAGAAATTAGATGCTTAACCAACTGAGCCACCCAAGGACCCCTAAAGTTGTATTTTATATCTCATCCATGGAACAGTAAGCTTCAAAGGAGCAAAGAAGACATATTCCTTATCTGGGTGGAAATTTGGTGGGAATTTAACTTGGACTTTGCATATTATAGACACTAGATAAATAACTACTTGTTCAGTGAATCAATCGGCTCTTTCACTGTTTATAGCTTAAGCCAATGATTCTCATCCTGTTATCCACTTTGTGAAGTGAAATGAATGAAAAGGCTATCTTGTTTCCTCCCATAATGAAAAGTCATAGAGTGAAATAAAGTTTGTAAAACTAAGTGAACAGCTAAAATTACTAGCAACCTTCATTAACCAACACTTGTGAGCTTTAAAAGTTACAATGGCTGGGGCGGGGGAGGAAAAGATGATGGAAGAATAAGGGGCCCCATTCCAACCGGTCCCCAGAATTGAGTTGGATATCTCCCAGACCACTCTGAACACCCATGAAATCAGCCTGAGATGTAAGAAGATATAACTGGATCTTTACAAACAGAATATCACAAGCGGTTGGTTTCCAAGTATGAAGTGGGGAGCCGAGATTCCACGGGCACATATCCGAAGCTAAACGGAAGGGGGAGGGAGTTGTGGGGATCCTACCACCAGTGAGTGATAGCCTCCTTCACTGGAGACAGGGCACAGACCTGAAGACCGGTAGCAGTGGGGAAAGGACTTTAGGGCAGCTCCCCTGGACTGAAACCTGGAGCGGCGGGGCCACGTGTGTGAACTGGGGCTGGCTGGCGGTTTTAGAAGCACAAAGGGTAGAGATGTGCCCCGACCTGGAGGTGAGGACTGGGAGCCCTGCTGAGGGGAGCACAAGCCAGGATGCTGCAGTTTATAGCAACACAGACAGAAGTGGAGATAGTGTGGCCTGGAGAGCTCACTGAAGAACAGACTGCAATCTCTCTGTTCCGAGGGTTGAAAATGATCTCTTCTGCTCTGACTCTTGGAAGAGACAGGGAAAACCACCAGGGAAAGCTGCCAGAGAACAAAAGCCCCCAAAAAATGGTTTTCACTGAGGTCAGTCCCCCCTACAAGGGGAGGGCAACTCTGCCCTAACAGGGTTGCCTGAGTAACAGCCCACCAGGACCCTCCCCCAGAAGACAGGCTGGGAGAACAAGAGGCCAACAACCCTAAGGTCTCTATAAAACAGGTGCACCTTGCTTGGGTTGTGGTCAATAAATTGGACTCTGTATACTCTCTCAACCACCCCTCAACAGAAAGACTAGGAAGAGGAACCCCCAAAATAGGAAAGACTCAGAGGCTGTGACTTCTACCACAGATTTACAAATGGGTACAGCTATAACTAAGATGTCAGAAATGGACTTCAGGGTAGCAGTTGTGAAGACAATAGCTACAATGGAGAAATCGATTAATGGCAACATAAAGTCTCTTAAGGGCAGAAAAGAAAGCTGAACTGGCAGAACTTAAAAATGCTATCAATGAGATCCAATCTAATCTAGATAATCTAACAGCTAGGGTAAGTGAGGCAGAAGAAAAAACTAGTGATCTAAAAGACCAATTGATAGAAAAGAAGGATAAACAGGAGGCCAGGGAGAAACAACTCAAAATCCATGAAAACAGAATCAGAGAAATAAGTGACACCATGAAATGTTCCAATGTCAGAATCACTGGGGACACTGAGAGGGTGCAGAGAGAGGACTAGAAGATATATTTCAGCAATTTGTAGGTGATAATGTCCCTAATCTGGGGAATGAAACAAACATTCATGTCCTAGAGCAGAGAGGGCCCCTCCCAAGATCAAGGAAAACAGACCAATGCCCCAGCATGTAATAGTAAAACTCGCAAATCTTAGAACCAAAGAAACCGTCTTAAGGGCAGTTGGGGGAAGAGATTGCTTATTAACAGAGGGGGGAACATCAGAATAACATCAGACCTATCCACAGAGACCTGGTAAGCCAGAAAGGCCTGGCAAGACATATTCAGGGTACTAAACGAGAAAAACATGCAGCCAAGAATATCCAGCAAGGGTGTCATTTGGAATGGATGACAGATGCAGAGCTTCCAAGACTGGGAGAAACTGAAAGAATATATGACCACTAAGCTGGCTCTGCAAGAAATATTAAGGGGGGTTCTATAAAAGGAGAAAGACCCCAAGAGGGATATACAACAGAAATTTACAGAGATAATCTATAGAAACAAGGACTTCACAGACACCATGATGACAATTAATTCATATCTTTCAATAATCACTCTCAACATGAACAGCCTAAATGCTCCCATAAAATGGCACAGGGTTGAAGATTGGATAAAAAGACAGGACCCATCCATATGCTGTCTACAAGAGACTCATTTTGAACCTAAAGATACATCCAGACTGAAAGTGAAGGGATGGAGATCCATCTTCCATGCCAGCGGACCTCAAAAGAAAGTTGGGGTAGCAATTCTTATATCAGACAAATTAGATTTTAAGCTAAAGATTGTAGTTAGAGACACAGAAGGACACTATATCATTCTTAAAGGGTCTATCCAAAAAGAAGATCTAACAATCGTAAATAGCTATGCCCCCAACATGGGAGCAGCCATCTACATTAGCCAACTGTTAACCAAAATAAAGAGACATATTGATAATAATACGTTAATTGTATGAGACCTCAATACTCCACTCTCAGCAATGGACAGATCATCTAAGTCGAAAATCAACAAAGAAACAAGAGCTTTGATTGACACACTGGACCAGATGGACCTCATAGATAAATACAGAACATTCCACCCTAAAACAACAGAATACTCATTCTTCTCGAGAGCACATGGAACTTTCTCCAGAATAGACCACATACTGGGTAACAAATCATGTCTCAACCAATACCAAAAGATTGAGATGATTCCCTGCATATTCTCAGACCACAATACTTTAAAACTGGAACTCAAACATAAGAAAAAATTTGGCAGAAATTCAAACGCTTGGAAGCTAAAGACCACTCTGCTCAAGAATGTTTGGGTCAACCAAGAAATCAAAGAAGAACTTAAACAATTCATGGAAACCAATGAGAATGAAAACACATCGGTCCAAAACCCAATGGATAATGCAAAGGCGGTCCTAAGGGGGAAATACATAGCCATCCAAGTCTCACTCAAAAAAATAGAAAAATCCTGCATTCATCAACTAACTTTACACCTTAAAGAACTAGAGAAAAAGCAACAAACAATGTCTAATCCACACATTAGAAGAGAAATAATTAAGATTAGAGCAGAGATCAATGAATTAGAAACCAGAAACACAGTAGATCAGATCAATGAAACTAGAAGCTGTTTCTTTGAACAAATTAATAACATCAATAAACCCTGGCCAGATTTAACCAAAAGAAAAGAGAAAGAACCCAAATTAATAAAATTATGAATGAAAAGGGAGAGATCACGACAAACACCAAGGAAATAGAAACAATTATTAGAAATTATTGTCAACAACTATATGCCGATAAATTGAGCAATGTGGAAGAAATGGATGCCTTTCTGGAAACCTATAAACTACCAAGACTGAAAGAGGAAGAAATTGACAACCTGAATAGGCCAGTAACCAGTAATGAGATTGAAGCAGTGATCAAACACCTCCCAAAAACAAGAGTCCAGGGCCTGATGGATTCCCTGGGGAATTCTACCACACTTTCAAATAATACCTATTCTCCTGAAGCTGTTTCAAAAAATTGAAAAAGAGGGAAAGCTTCCCAGACTCATTTTATGAGGCCAGCATTACCTTAATCCCCAAACCAGGCAAAGACCCCATCAAAAAGGAGAATTTCAGACTGATATCCCTGATGAATATGGATTCCAAAATTCTAAACAAAATCCTAGCTAATAGCATCCAACAATACATTAAAAGGATCATCCACCACAACCAAGTAGGATTTATCCCCGGGATGGAAGGGTGGTTCAACATTTGCAAATCAATCAATGTGATAGAACACATTAATAAGAGGAGAGAGAAGAACCATATGGTCCTCTCAACTGATGCAGAAAAAGTATTTGACAAGATACAGCATCCTTTCCTGATTAAAACTCTTCAGAGTATAGGGAAAGATGGAACATTCCTCAAGTTCATAAAAATCCATCTATGAAAAACCCACAGCAAATATCATCCTCAATGGGGAAAAGATGAGAGCCATCCCCTTAAGATCAGGAACAAGTCAAGGATGCCCACCCTCACCACTATTGTTCAACATAGTACTAGAATCCTAGCAACAGTAATCAGGCAACAAAAAGAAATAAAAACTATTCAAATTGGCAACGAAGAAGTCAAACTCTCTCTTTTCGCAGACGACAAGATACTTTATGTGGAAAATCCAAAAGACTCAACCCCCAAATTACTAGAACTCATACAGCAATTCAGTAATGTGGCAGGATACAAAGTCAATGCACAGAAATCAGTTGCTTTCTTATACACTAACAACGCAACTGTAGAAAGAGAAATTAGAGAAACGATTCCATTTACAATAGCACCAAAAACCATAAGATACCTCAGAATAAACCTAACCAAAGAGGTAAAAATCTATACTCTAGGAACTACACAACACTCATGAAAGAAAATGAAGAAGACACAAAAGGATGGAAAAATATTCCATGCTCATGGATCGGAAGAATAAACATTGTTAAAATGTCTATGCTGCCCAGAGCAATCTATACCTTCAATGCCATCCCGATCAAAATTCCAATGACATTTTTCAAAGTGCTGGAACAAACAATCCTGAAATTTGTATGGCATCAGAAAAGACCCCGAATCGCCAAGGAAATGTTGAAAAAGAAAAACAAAGCTGAGGGCATCACGTTGCCCAATTTCAAGCTATATTACAAAGCTGTGATCACCAAGACAGCATGGTACTGGCACAAAAACAGACATATAGACCAATGGAACAGAATAGAGAGCCCAGATATGGACCCTCAACTCTATGGTCAAATAATCTTTGACAAAGCAGGAAAAAACATGCAATGGAAAAAAGACAGTCTCTTCAATAAATGGTGCTGGGAAAATTGGACAGGCACATGCAGAAGACTGAAACTCGACCATTCTCTAACACCATTCACAAAGATAAACTCAAAGTGGATGAAAGACCTCAATGTGAGACAGGAACCCATCAAAATCCTAGAGAAGAACATAGGCAATAACCTCTTTGACATCGCCCACAGCAACTTCTTTCAAGATACATCTCCAAAAGCCAGTGAAACAAAAGCAAAAATGAACTTTTGGGACTTCATCAAGATAAAAAGCAAAAAGCTTCTGCACAGCAAAGGAAACAGTCAACAAAACAAAGAGGCAACCCACCGAATGGGAGAAGATATTTACAAATGACTCTACAGACAAAGCGTTAATTTCCAAGATCTATAAAGAACTTCTCAAACTCAACATCCAAAAAACAAATAATTCAGTCAAAAAATGGGCAGAAGACATGAACAGACATTTCTCAAAAGAAGACATACAAATAGTTAACAGACACACGAAAAAATGTTCATCATCATTAGCCATCAGGGAAATTCAACTCAACTTACACCAGTTAGAATGGCAAAAATTGACAAGGCAAGAAACAACAATTCAAAACCATACTGAGGTACCACCTTATACCAGTTAGAATGAAAAAAAATTGACAAAGCAAGAAACAACAAATATTGGAGAGGTTGTGGAGAAAGGGGAACCCTCCTATACTGTTGGTGGGAATGCACGTTGGTACAGCCACTTTGGAAAACAGTGTGGAGGGGCCTCAAAAAATTAAAAATAGAGCTACCCTATGACTCAGCAATTGCACTACCGGGTATTTACCCCAGAGACACAGATGTAGTGAAAAGAAGGGCCATATGCACCCCAATGTTCATAGCAGCAGTGTCCGCAATAGCCAAACTGTGGAAAGACAGAGATGCCCTTCAACAGATGAAAGGATAAAGAAGATGTGGTCCATATATACAATGGAATATGACTCAGCCATCAGAAGGGATGAATACCCAACTTTTACATCAACATGGATGGGACTGGAGGAGATTATGCTAAGTGAACTAAGTCAAGCAGAGAAAGTCAATTATCATATGGTTTCACTTATTGGTGGAACATAAGGAATAGCATGGAGGACATTACGAGAAGGAAGGGAAAAATGAAGGGGGGGAAATTGGAGTGGGAGATGAACCATGAGAGACTATGGACTCTGAGAAACAAACTGAGGGTTTTAGAGGGTGGGGGCGGGATGGGTAAACCCGGTGATGGGTATTAAGGAGGGCACGTACTGTATGGAGCACTGGGTGTTATATGAAAACAATGAATCATGGATCACTACATCAAAAACTAATGATGTACTGTATGGTGACTAACATCACATAATAAAATAAAATAAAATTTAAGAAAAGTTACAATAGCTTGTGGAGGAAGATGGCAGAGTTGGAAGACCCTAAGTTCAGTCTGTCCCATGTTTACAAGTAGTTATCACCCACATCCTAGTCAATAAACTGAAGAGCAATCAGAACACTAGCAGAATAAACTCCACAATTAAATTTACAGATGTAGCCACATCAGAGAGGTTAGGTAGGCCATACTACCTGTGGTTGGGAGCAGCCAGCAGGAGGGAGGGAGCTGTGGCCATGGAGAGGGGAAAACACCAGGGAACCCACATAGGTAAATAAATCCCTATAACATCTGGCCTTGAAACCAGAAGGGCTGAATTCCATGAGTTTGTATAACCAGCAGGACTTGGATTCTGGGAGCTTTAAAAATCAGCTAACTTAGCCTTAGATGAGTGATAGCTAGGTCTCTTGCCTTTAAAAAGACAACAGCCCACAGAGAGGTAACATAGAATTGACAGTTTGTGCAATGCCTGGGACAGACAGGAAGGACATCTGTTAATAAAGATTTTGAAGTGTGTTGGAAGACTTCTCCCAGAATAAGGAGCTGACAGGCACCATTTTCCTCCCCCTGCTCCCAACATAAACGCAATCACCTGCAGGAGGTGACACTGCACAGACACTTAGTTACCTAACCTGCTAGTAGTGTGCCCAGCCCATGAGTGTTCCTGAGGACTCACCCACTCTAAGCCTAGGCCCAGAGCTCAGCACAAATTTAACCCTGAACAGGCCTCTTCCAGCTGCTGCCTCTGCACTGCACTCCAGTGGCCATCAAACTTCAGTGGTTCTGGCCTAGGATTAATGGCTCAGCTCAAATTTTGCTAATGTCAGGTGCACCCCACATATCCACTTTGCACAGACAACAAATGCCCCCAGCTGCCATTGCACTTCACATTCAGCCACCACAAAGAGTGACAACCTGCACCCCTGGCTGCTGCCACAGGCTTTGTCCCTAGCCACTGCTGCTTAGCCATGCCATGCCACAAGCTACTGCTATGCTTCAGGGGATCTGGCCTAGGACTAGAAGCTCAGTGCAAATTTTGTTAACGTTGTGTGTGCCTTGCCTAACCACAACAAGTCACCTCATTCTGTGCCTAGCTTCTGCACACACAGATGCCATTTGCCTTGCCTAGTTGCTGCATGCCCCTGGCTGCCATGACAGCCTCCAACCTTGCTCTCAGCCACTATCACTAATGTACACTGCACCCCAGGCCACTGCCATGCTTTGGGGGATCTAGCCTAGGACTAGCAGCTCAGTGCAAATGTTGCTAACACTGCTGCCCTGCCCCCAAGTCCTCCTACTGTCATGTCCCCTCAGAGCTGGTCTGCCTTGGTCTCACTAACACCACAGAGAGAAAGCATAGCTCACAGCAGACAGTCAGTGCAGACATCTGGACTGAAAGGAAAAGTGACTCAGACATAATGGTAGGACACAAACATCACACATAGGAGACTCCCCTGAAGTGCCAGTTTCTGGTGAACAGGGGACACTGCACTGCAAAGCACTCCAGGTTCTTTTCTTCATAGTGCCACTACTTTCAAGAGCAGAAGACATAGCTGACATTCCTAATACAGAAACAGTCACAGAGAGGTAGACAAAATGAGGAGACAGAAGAATTTGTCTCAAATGAAAGATCACAACAAAATCACAGCAGGAGATCTAAATGAAACAGAAATAAGTAGTATGCTTGATAGAGAATTTAAAATAATTATTGTAAAGGTACTCACTGAACTTCAGAAAAGGATGAAGGATATCAGTTACAAAGAGATAAAAACTAACATCGGAGATGAAGAACTCAATAAATGATATTAAAAATACAATAGATGGAATAAATAGTAGGCTACAGGAAGCAGAAGAATGTATCAGTGCCCTGGAGGATAGAGTAATGGAAAGCAGTCAAGCTGAACAGATGGGAGACAAACAAATACTGTATAGTGAGAATAGATGTAGAGAATTCAGTGACTTCATCAAGCATAATAACAGTTGCATTACAGGGTTCCCAGAAGGAGAAGGGAGAGAAACAGGGACAGAAAATGTATTTGAAGAAATAATAGCCGAAAACTTCCCAAATGTGAGGAGAGGAATAGAGATCCAGATTCAGGAAGCATAAAGATTCAGGAGGCATAGACATCCGCCAACAAACCCAACTCAAAGAGGTCTACACTGAAACACATAATAATTAAAATGGCAAAAAATTTAGTGATAAAGAAAAAAATTTAAAGGTTGCAAAAGAAGACAGTTACATACAAAGGAAATGTCATAAGGCTATCGGGATTTTTCAGCAGAAACGTTATAGGCCAGAAGAGAGTGGCATGATATATTCAAAGTGCTGAAAGGCAAAAATCTGCTGCCAACAATATTGTTTCCAAGCAAGGCTAACATTCAGAATAGAAAAAGAGATGGTTTCTCAAACAAACTAAAGGGATCCTTGACGACGTAACCAGCTCTACAAGAAATATTAAAGGGGACTCTCTGAGTAGAAAGGAAAGACCATATGTGAGAATATAAAACACAAAGAAAACACAAAAGAAGAAAAGTAAGTATTTCTGTAAAAATCAGTCCAGGGATTCATATAACAAAAAGATGTAAATTAAGATACCAAATATCTCAAACATGGAGGGGAGAGGATTAAAGAATCAGTTCAACATTAAGCAACCATCTGCTTAATATAGACTGCTATATGCAGAAGATGGAATTTAAGAAACAAAACAGATGAACATGGGGGAAAAAGAGAGGCAAACCATAAAACAGACTCTTTACTATATAGAACAAATTGTGGGTTGCTGGAGGGGAGGTAGGTGGGGAAGTGGCTAAACAGGTGATGAGTATTAAGGAGGGCATATGTTGTAATGAGCACTGGGTGTTATATGTAAGTGATGAATCACTAATATTACACTATATGTTAACTAAATGGAATTTAAATAAAATTTGAAACAGGCAAAAGAAGTAAACTAAATGGTAAACACAACTCAAAAAGCAGTAGTAGATATACAAAAAATAAAGAGTAAGGAACCCAAGTATATCATTAAAGAAAAACAACAAACCATGAAAGAGAGAAAGAGTGGAAAGGATTAGAGAAAAGCTACAAAACAACGACAAAACAAGTAACAAAATGGCAATAAATACATATCTATCAATAATTACCTTGAATGTGGACTAAATGCTCCAAACAAAAGACATACGGTGTCAGAGTGAATTAAAAAAACAAAACAAAACACATATCCAGGGACACCTGGGTGGCTCAGTTGGTTAAGTGTCCAACTCTTGATTTTGGCTCAGGTCATGATCTCAGGGTTGTGGGATTGAGCCACGTATTGGGCTCTGTGCTCAGTGAGGAGTCTGCTTGAGATTCTCTTTTTCTCCCTCTGCCCCTGCCCCCACTCATGCTCTCTCTCTCTAAAATAAATAAATAAATCTTAAAATAAAAGACCTATCCATATGCTGCCAATAAGAGACTCATTTCAAACCTAAAAACATGGGCAGATTGAAAGTCAGAGGATGGAGAAATATTTACCATAAAAACCGATGTCAAAAGAAAGAGTAGCAATACTTACATCAGAAAAACTAGATTTTAGAACAAACACTGTAACAAGAGACAAAGAAGGACACTACATAAAACTAAAGGGACAATCCAACAAGAAGAGCTAACAATTGTAAATATATATGCATCCAACATGGGAGCACCCAAATATATAAAACAGATAATAACAAACATAAAGGAACTAATTAATAATAATACAACAATAGTAGGAGACTTTAACACCCCACTTACTTCAATGGACAGATCATCTAAACAGAACATCAACAAGGAAAAGTTTGCTTTGAATGACACACTGGAACAGATGGTTTTAACAGATATATTCAGAACATTTCATCCTAAAACATCAGAATACACATTCTTTTCAAATGAGCATGGAATATTCTCCAGAATAGATCACATATAAGGCCACAGAATTAGCCTTAACAAATTAAGAAAGACTGAAGTTATAACATGGATCTTTTCTGACCACAATGATATGAAACTAGAAGTCAACCACAAGAAAAGAATCTGGAAAGACCACAAATACTTGGAGGTTAAAGAACATGCTACTAAACAAAGAATGGGTCAACCACTAAATCAAAGAGGAAATGAAAAAGTACATGGAAACAAATGAAAATGAAAACACAACAGTCCAAAACCTTTGGATGCAGCAATAGTGGTTCTAAGAAGGAAGTTTATAGCATTACAAGCCTATGTAAAGAAGCAAGAAAAGTCTCAAATAAAACACCCAAGCTTACACCTAAAGAAGATAGAAAAAGAACAACAACAACAAAACCCTAAAACCAGCAGAAGGAAGGAAATAAAGATGAGGGCAGAAATAAATGATATAGAAACTGAGGGAAAAAAACCAAAAGGATAGATTAATAAAAACAGGTGCTCATTATTTTTTAAAAGATTTTATTTATTTATTTGAGAGAGAGAGCAGAAAGAGAGAGAGAGAGAGAGAGCGCGCATGAGCAGGGGGGAGGGGCAGAGGGAGAAGGAGAAGCAGACTCCCCAGTGAGCAGGGAGCCCAACATGGGGCTTGATCCAAGGACCCCAGGAGCACGACCTGAGCTGAAGGCAGATGCATAACCAACTGAGCCACACCGGTGTCCAAACAGGTGTTCATTCTCTGAAAAAACTCAATAAAATTGATAAACCTATAGCCAGACTTATTAAGAAAAAAAGAGAAAGGACTCAAATAAATAAAATTACAAATGAGACAGGAGAAATAACAACCAACACCACAGAAATAGAATTATAAGAGAATACTATGGGAAACTATATGCCAACCAACTGGACAACCTGGAAGAAATGGATAAATTCCTAGAAACATAAATAACCAAAATGAAATAGGAAGAAACAGAAAATTTGAACAGACTGATAACCAGCAATGAAATGGGATCTGTAATAAAAAGAAAACTCCCCAGAAAACAAAAGTCCAGGGCCAGATGGCTTCACAGGTAAATTCTACCAAACATTTGAAGAAAAGTTAATACCCATTATTCTCAAGCTATTCCAAAAAAAAAAAAAAAAGAAAGAAAAGGGAGGAAATTTTCCAAATTCATTCTATGAAGCCAGCATTATTCTGATACTGAAACTGGATAAAGGTACCACTAAAATAGAGAACTACAGGCCAATGTTCTTGATAAAGAGAGATTCAAAAATCCTTAAGAAAATACTAACAAACCAAATTGAACAATACATTACAAAATTATTCACCATGATCAAGTGGGATTTATTCCTGACTTGCAAGGGTAGTTCAGTATTCCTTAATCAATCAATGTAATATATTGCAACAATAAGAAAAATGATAAGAACCATATGATCATTTCAATAAATGCATAAAAAGTATTTGACAAAGTACAGCATCCATTCTCAATAATAACTCTCCACAAAACAGAGGCAACATACCTCAACATAATAGCACCATATATGAAAAATCCACAGCTAACATCATCCTCAATGGGGAAAAACTGAGAGCTTTTCCCCTAAGGTCAGGAAGAAAACAAGGATGTCCACCCTCGCTACTTCTATTCAACATACTACTGGAAGTTCTAGCCACAGCAATCAGACAACAAAAAGAAATAAAAGCCATTCGAATCAGTAGCAAACAAGCAAAACTTAAACTATTTGTAGATGACAGGATACTATATATAGAAAACCTGAAAGACTCCACACAACAGCTGATACAAGAATTCAGTAAAGTCACAGGATACAAAATCAATGTTCAGAAATCTGTTGCATTTCTATACATCAATAATGAAGTAGCAGAAGGAGAAAATAAAGAATCAATCCCATTTACAATTGCACCAAAAACCATAAGATACCTAGGAATAAACCTAACCAAAGAGGTAACAGATATGTACTCTGAAAATTAAAAAACAATGATGAAAGAAATTGAAGATGATACAAAGGAATGGAAACACATTCCATGCTCATGAATTGGAAGAAAAAAAATTGTTAAAATGTCTATATACCCAAATCAATCTACACATGTAATGCTCTCCCCATCAAAATACCAACAGCATTATTCACAGAACTAGAGCAAACAATCCTGAAATTTATATGGAAGTACAGAAGACCCCAAATAGCCAAAGCAACCTGGAAAAAGAAAAGTAAAGCTGAAGGCATCACAATTCTGAACTTCAAGTTATATTACAAAGCTGTAGTAATCAAAAACAAGATGATACTGGTACAAAAATATATATATATAGATCAATGGAACAGAAATAAACCCACAACTCTATGGTTAGTTAATTTTCAACAAAGCTGGGAAGAATATCCAATGGGAAAAGGACAATCTCTTGCACAAATGGTGTTTGGAAAACTGGATGGCAACATGCAAAGGAAAGAAACTGGACCCTTTGTTACACCATATACAAACATAAATTCAAAATGGACTAAAGACTTAAAGGTGAGACCTGAAACCTTAAAAATCCTCAAAGAGAACACTGGGAGTAACCTATTTGACCTCTGCTGTAGCAACTTTTTCTATATAGGTCCCCTGAGGTAAGGCAAACAAAAGCAAAAATAAACTATTAGGATTGCATCAAAATAAAAGCTTCTGCACCAGTAAGGAAAGAATCAACAAAATTAAAAGGCAACCTCTGGAATGGAAGAAGGTATTTGCAAATGTCATATCCACTAAGGGGTTATCATCCAAAATATACAAAGATCTTATAGAACTCAACATCCAAAAAACAACCTTATTAAAAAGTAGGCAGAAGGCATAAACTGGCATTTCTTCAAAGAAGACATCCAGATGGCCAACAGACATATGAAAGATTCTCATCATTAATTATCATGAGGGAAATGCAAATCAAAACTTCAATGAGATATCATTCATCTGTCAGAATGGCTAAAATAAAAAACACAAGAAATAACAGGTGTTGGTGAGGATGTGGAAAAAAGGGAACCCTCTTGCACTGTTGGTGGGAAAGCAAACTGGTGCAGCCACTCCGGAAAACAGTATGGAGGTTCCTCAAAAAGTTAAAAATAGAACTATCCTAGGATCCAGTAATCAGACTACTGGGTATTTACCCAATGAATACAGTAACACTAATTCAAAGGGATACATGCGCCCCTATGTTTATAGCAGCATTATTTACAATAGCCAAATTATGGGAGAAGCCCAAGTATCCATAGATTGATTAATGGATAAAGAAGAAGTGACTCACACACACACACACACACACACACACACACACACAAACACACTGGAATATTATTCAGCCATTAAAATAATGAAATCTTGCCATTTGCAATGACATGGATGGAGCTAGAGAGTATAATGCTAAGCAAAGTAAGTTAGTCAGGGAAAGACAAATACCATATGATTTAACTCATATGTGGAATTTAAGAAACAAAACAAATGAACATGAATAAGAGATTGTGAGAGAGGCAAAGCAAGAAACAGACTCTGAACTATAGAGAATAAATTGATGGTTATCAGAGAGGAGGGGGTGGGGGATGTATGAAATAGGTGATGGAGATTCAGGAGTATACATGTCATGATGAGCACTGGGTGATGCATGGAATTGTTGAATAAGTATATTATACAACTGAAACTACTATACTACTATATGTTAACTATAGTGGAATTAAAATTTTAAAAATTAAAAATATTAAAATTAAATCACTTATATCTTTAAAAAATAAAGTTACAATAGCCAAGATTTAGAAGCAACCAAGTGTCCATTGATAGATGAATGGATAAGGAGATGTGATATATATATATACATATATATATATATGTGGAATGGAATGTTATGCAGCTATAAAAAAGAATGGGATCATGCCATTTGCAACAAAATGCATAGACCTAGAGGGTATTATGCTAAATGAAGTAAGTTAGACTGAGAAAGACAAATGCCTTTCATATGTGGAATTTTAAAAAACAAATGAATAAACAAACAAAAAGCAGAATCAGACCTATAAATAGTGAGAACAAACTGATATTTGCCTGAGAGGAGGGGAATGGGGGGATGAATGAAGGGCAGTGGAAGATACAGGCTCCCAGTTATGGAATTAATAACTCAGGAGAATAAAAGGCAGTGTACGGACTATAGTCAGTGATACTGTTATATGGTGTCAGATTGTAGTCACACTTGTGAGCATAGCATGACATATAGAGAAGTTTAATCACTATGTTGCATGCCTGAAGCATTTTGTGTCAATTATACTGAAGTAAAAATAAATGAACAAATAAATAATAAAAATTCCTGGTCTTTTATATTTCTCTCTTTATGTAGAGACTAAATCAAAGTTTTATGAAGTTAAAAAAAACCAAGATATTTTTAATTGAAAACTCTACATAGTGCAAAATTCAAGCAGCTCCAGAAGATCATTTGTAGGCTGCACTATAATAATAACAACCATTATTGATCACTTCTTATTAGTAGAATGTTACCTCACTTAATCCTTATTAGAACTTATTGCATATGTGGTAAAACTGAACTTCAGTTACTTAAAGAAGCTTGCTTATGGTCACCAGGGATCTAAACCCCCAAGACTGACTGATACTAGAGTCAGTGACCTTGACTATGTTATATTCCTCTCAAAAGCTTGCTAGAGATTTTCTACACATGAGGGAAAGCCAGTATGTGGGAAAATTGGCCCTAAAAGAAATCATGAGATAAAGAATGATCTTTACAGAGAAATGTATCCTGAATCTATCAAGAGATTGTAACTTTAAATTACAAGCAGTTAAAAAACTATTGATTAAATAAAAAGAGACTAGCAACTTATTATTTTAAAGGGATATTTACTAAAGGTGATTAGTTTCTTATTTTTCCAATGCAGGGTACTATTTGTGCTTTTTGAATTGTATTGAGAAATGTTATTAATACTTTTTCAGGAAATGAATTCCACCCCCCTTAACTGTCATTTTAAAAGAGTTCTTGCATTCTTGAATGTGTGTTTTTTAATTTATCATTTGGTCCCAATTCTTCCTATTATGGAAGGCCATCTCTGGTTCTGTAATGAAAGGCATTGAAAATGTGATTTGATAGGGATTGTATTAAATCTGTGGATTTCTTTGGATAGTATGGGCATTTTAACAATATTCGTTCTTCCAATCCATGATAATGGAACATCTATGCATTTCTTTGGGTCATCTTCAATTTTATCAATGTTTTATACTTTCTGGAGTACAGGTATTTCACTTCCTTGGTTAAGTTTATTCCTAGGTATTTTATTCTTTCTGGTGCAATTCTAAGTAGGAGTGTTATCTTAATTCTCTTTCTGCTACTTCATTATTAGTGTATAGAAATGCAACAGATTTCTGTATATTAATTTTTTTATCCTGCAACTGTACTGAATTTGTTTATCATTTCTAGTCATTTTTTGGTGGACTCTTTGGGGTTTTCTATATATAGTATCATATCATCTGCAAATAGTGAAAGTTTTACTTCTTCTTTACCTGTTTGAATCTCTACTTCCAGTACTATGTTGAATAAAAGTCATAAGATTGGACATCCTTGTCCTTGTTCCTGATCTTAGAGGAAAAGTTCTCAGATTTTTCACCAAAGAGTATGATGTTGGCTGTGGGTGTTTTATGTATGGCCTTTATCATGTTGAGGTATGCTCCCCCAAACTTATTTCATTGAAAGCTTTTATCATGAATGGATGTTGTACTTTGTCAAATGCTTATTCTGCATCTGTTTAGATGATCATATGGTTTTTATCCTTTCTCTTGTTGATGTGATGTATCATGTTGATAGATTTGAGAATACTGTATCCCTGGAATAAATCCCACTTGATTGTGGTGAGTGATTTTTTAAATGTATTATTGGATTAGGTTTGCCAACATTTTGTTGAGGATTTTTTGCAAACATGTTCACCAGAGATATTGGCCTGTAGTTTTCTTTTTTTGTAGTGACTTTATCTGATTTTGGTATCAGGGTAATGCTGGTAGGAATGTCCATTGGTGTAGCCACTGTGAAAAACAGTATGGGGGTTCCTCAAAAAATTAAAAATAGAATTACCATATGATCCAGTAATTCCACTACTGGGTATTTACTCAAAGAAAACAAAATCAATAATTTGAAAAGATATATGCACCTCCATGTTTATTGCAGCATTATTTATAGCATCCAAGATATGGAAACAGCCCAAGTGTCCATCCATAAATGAAAGGATAAAAAAAGATGTATATGCACACACGTGCACACACACACACACACACACACACACACACACACTGGAATATTACTTGGTCATAAAAAGAATGGAAATTTTGCCTTTTGCTATGACATGGATAGAGATATAGTGTATATGCTAAGTAAAATAAGTAAATTAAAAATAGAGCTACCATATGACCCAGCAATTGTACTACTAAATAGTTATCCAAAGGATACAAACATTGGAATCTGAAGGGGCACCTGCACCCCGATGTTTAGAGCAGCAATGTCCACAATAGCCAAACTATGGAAAGAGCCCAGATGTCCATAGACAGATGAATGGATAAAGAAAATATGGTATATATACACAATGGAATATTACGCAACCATCAAAAAGGAAGAAATCTTACCATTTACAATGCTATGGATGGAACTGGAAGGTATTATGTTAAGCGAAATAAGTCAGAGAAAGACAATTATCATATGGTTTCACTCATACGTGGAATTTAAGAAACAAAACAGAGGATCATAGGGGAAGGGAGGGAAAAATAAAATAAGAGAAAATCAGAGGGGAAGACAAACCATAAGAGACTCTTCACTATAGGAAACAAACTGAGGGTTGCTGGAAGGGAGGTGGGTGAGGTGGTGGGGTGACCGGGTGATGGGCATTAAGGAGGGCACATGATGTAATGACCACTGGGTGTTATATGCAATTGATGAATAACTGAACTCTACATCTGAAACTAATGATACACTATATGTTAATTGAATTTAAATAAAATAGAATTTAAAAAAGTAAAATAAGTCAGAGAAAAACAAATACCATATAATTTCACTCATATGTGGAATTAAAGAAAGAAAACAAATGAGCAAACAAGGAAAATGAGAAACAAAAAATCAGACTCATATACAGAGAACAAATTGGTGGTTGCCAGTTGGGAGGTTGGGGAAATGAATGAAATAGATAAAAGGGATTAAAAGCAAAGTTATATTGATGAGCACTGAAAAATGTATAGAATTGTTGGATCATTATATTGTACACCTGAAACTTCTATAACACTATGTTAATTATACCTCAATAAAAAAACTGGATTTAATTAACAAATATGCTTTGTGATAAGGCAGATTTTATTTAAAGTCAATATATTTAAATCACAGGTAAGGAAGACTTGATTTTATAGAACCACAAAATATTGGCATTTGAAGGGAAGTTAGGGGTCAGTGAAAATAATCCTGTATTTGACTCATGAATCAGATTATTGACTACAACATCGACATTTTTCTTGGAAAAGTGTTTTCTTGCTGTTTGCTGTAGCATTAATGCAGTTTCTTTGACTCACAATAGATTTCATTTTAGAAGGTACACACTAATACCCTTTAAGCAATGTATCATTTTTTTCACTCTTTTCAGATTAATTTTACACTTACATAAGGAAACTAAATAATGCCTTTTTTTTTTTAATTTGCTAAAGCTAATTGAAGTAGATGCTTGTGGGGTCATTGGAAGGCAAATCATTTACTATTCAGCAGACTAATCATTGATATTGTTATTTTTGGCTAGACCATATTTAAAAAAGGAATTAAGGTGTTTTATTTTAACAAAAACAACCTTTTCTGGAATATTTTCCTTTCCTAAAACATATATATTTATTTTAACAAAAAATGAATATGAACTCTCAAATTGTTCACTTAGTGATGTGAGTGTATATTTGACAATTTTAAATAAAAATCAAGTCCCTTTCCATCCATAAAACTAAAAATATTTTAGTAAAGAACTTGGTTTTCATCTTCAACTTTCTATTTGTTTGAAAGACTTGATTAGACACTTGAAAGACTAATATTCTTTTTTTATATTTTCAAAATTCTCAAAAATGAAAATGTCTAATGGGAGAAAATAATCCCTCTTTATCTGTATAAGAAGCTTTCTAGGATTATAACCCAGATCCATCCCCATGAGCATCTGAATTCAGGTATGTATGGGCTTTCTATTCATTTGCCAGTGTGACTTTGCAGCAAGCCTCAACAGCAAGACTATATTGTTGAAGGATTGATCATTGATGAATATTTTCTGAGTGCCTGCTTTATACCCAGTGCTGTGCTGGAGGCTGGGGATGTAAAGATAATTCCAACTCAGATCCAATCCTTAGCATTGAGTTCAATGGGGGCGGGCAGAGATGCTAAAAAACTATAATGCAATGTGCTATAACAGGATTGTACACAACATAGAGAACAAATTGACTACCTCTGCCTTAGGAAGTCAGGGAAGCCTTCACAAAGGAACTGACTTATGAATTGAACTGATAGATAAATAGGAGTTCACCAAGCAGAGATAATGGGCAGGGCATTCCAAGCAGAAGGAATAAGGTGTACAAAAGCATGGAGGTATGAATAAGCATGGCATATTAGGAAACTTTTTAAAAGGTTAGTATGACTGGAGGGTACACATGTGGTAATTAAGTGGTAGGATATGATGTTGAAAGGTTGGATCAGCTATAGCTTGTGAAGAACCCTGTTTGCTAAAGATGTAAGGATGCTTTTCCTGTCAGCATTGAAATGTTATTAATGGTTTTAAACAAGGAAATGATAGGATGAGTTTTGTAGCTTTTAAAAAGGTCACACCAGCTGTGGTATGAAAGATTAAATAGGGTCAACGACACTTAAAGTAATGAAACTGGTGAGATTTCTATGGTAGTCCAGAATGAGGGTTTGACCTAGGACAGTGGCAGAAGGAGAAAAAGGGAAGGGAGCATATCCACAAGAGATTTCTGAGGTAGAATAGATTTGGACAAAGGAGAGAAGGGAGACAAGGATGACTCAGATTTCCAGGGTACAGGGTGAAGTTGTAGGGAGGGTAACAAGTTCAGTGTGAAAGTCCTGAAGGACAGCTATATAGAGAGAGCATGTTCTATACTTATTTAGTTCAGAAATATATGCCAAATAATGTTGTGGCAGGATGCTTGCTAGACGTTTATGTCAGATTTTGTCTTTTAGTCTTGGCAAGGTCCAGTTATTGACAATTCTCTGAGAGAGAGAGCCACATATTCTAGTGTGGAGGTACTTTGTAAACCTTTGAGACTTGTTGATTTGCTAAGAACACTTTTCTAAGCTGTTTTACTATCATTTCTATTTCACATGAGTCTCAGAATACACATAGATTGGTTCTCCAGTTCCTATTGAATGTCTATTTTCTAGGCCAAGCCCTGTACTAGATGCTGAGGATACCAGGATGAGTGAGATTTAGTTTCGGCCCTCCCAATTCTCAGGGCCTAGTGAGAAGTATGTAGAAGTCTTTCTGATATTCCCTCAAACATTAAAGTCAACTACCTGTTCTGGCATTTAACTCAGATTTGGGGAGAATGTGGGTAAGCTTTGAAAAGAACAAGCCATTGTCTTTCCTTTTTTTAAAATTTTATTATGTTATGTTAATCACCATACATTACATCATTAGTTTTTGATGTAGTGTTCCATGATTCATTGTTTGCATATAACAGCCAGTGCTCCATTCAGTACGTGCCCTCTTTAATACCCATCACCAGGCTAACCCATCCCCCCCGCCCATTGTCTTTCTAACTTAGTCATATTAAGGTGAAATTCTTGCAGAGACTTCAACTTCATCAGCCATTGCTTTACAATTTTACAGCAAGAAGTGGGCTATTGGTTTGTACTTACTTAGAAATGTTTCTGTCATATAGATTTGTGTCTTTATTTTGGGAGAACAGAATACTAATTATACTGGCTAAAACACCAAGGTCATTAAAGCACTTAAGTTTTCACCAAACTGATTATATTTTTTTCTCATGTGTGTACTTTATTTTTTCCTTCTGTGGGAGTAGTGTAAAGCCTCAAAGCAAAGAGGTTTTCAAGAATGTGCCTGTTGGGGGCTCACTCAGTTAAGTGTGCAACTCTTGATTTTGGCTCAAGTCATGATTTCAGGGTCACGAGATTGAACCCTGATATGGGCTCTGCAGTATGGAGTCTGCTTGATTATCTCCCTCTCCCTCTGGCCCTCCCCCTGCTCTCTGTCTCTCAAATAAATAAATTAATAAATAAAATCTTAAAAAAAGAATGTGTCTGCTGAAGCAGTGACTTAGGTTATTGTACTTGCTCTTATACAAAGTAGTGTCTCTTTTTTCTTTTCATTTAAAAAATAATGTTGATTTTCTCATATTTTTCTTTTTTCTTGGATTTTTTATTTCATCTCATTTGATACAAAGAAAGAAGCTTTTTGGCAAAACCTAATACCTTTTCACGATAAAAAAATTCATTATACTAGGTATAGGAGGGAACTTCCTCAGCATAATAAAAGCCATATATGAAAAAGCCCACAGATAACATAATACTCGATGATGAAAGACTAAAAGCTTTTCCCCTAAGATCAGGAGCAAGATAAGAATGCCCACTTTCATAATTTCTATTCAATATTGGAAGGGAAGTGCTAACCAGAGTATTTACACAAGAAAAAGAAATAAAAAACATCCAATTAGAAAGGAAAATGTGACACTATTCCTATTCATAGATGACATAATATATCTCAGAAACCTTCAAAATCCACAAAAACCTATTAGAGCTAATACACAAATTAGGCAAAGTTATAGGATATAAAATCAATGCGCAAAAATCACTAGTATATCTATACAGTAGCAATGAACAATTCAAAAATGAAATTTGGAAAATAATTCCATTTATAATAACATCAAAAATAATAAAATACTTAGGAATAAATCTAAAAATGAAAGAACAAAACATATCTTAATAACTATAAAACATTCTTATAAGAAATTTAAGAAGACATAAAAAAATAAAACATCCCATGTTTATGGATTGAGATTTAATATTGCTAAAATGACAATACTCCCACTTTGAACTACAGGTCCCTACAAAAATCCCAGCTGAATTATTTCTTTTTCCTTTCTTTCTCCAAATTTTTATTTAAATTCAAATTAGTTAACATACACAGTAATATTAGTTTCAGGTGTAGAATTTAGTGATTCATCACTTACATACAACACCCAGTGCTCATCACAAGTGCCCTCTTTAATACCCATCACCTATTTAACGTATCCCCCTGCCCACCTCCCCTCTGGGAATATTTAGAACAGTTTTTTCTCTATAGTTAAGACTCCGTTTCTTGGTTTGCCTCTTTTTCTCCCCTATGTTCATTTGTTTGTTTCTTAAATTCCACATGTGAGTGAAATCATATGGTATTTGTCTTTCTCTGACTTATTTCACTTAGCATAATACTTTCTACCTCCATCCACATCAATGCAAATGGCAAGATTTCATTCTTTTCTGTGGCTGAGTGATATTCCATTGTATGTATATACCACATCTTCTTTATCCATTCATCAGTCAATGGACATCTGGGCTCTTTCCATAATCTGGCTATTGTTGATAATGCTGCTATAAACATCCGGGTGCATTTATCCTTTTGAATTAGTATTTTTACACCCTTTGGGTAAATACCTAGTATGCAATTGCTGGGTCATAGGATAGTTCTATTTTTAACTTTTTGAGGAAACTTCGTACCGTTTTCCAGAGTGGCTGCACCAATTTGTATTCCCACAAACAGTGTAAGAGTGTTCCCCTTTTTCCACATCCTCACTGACACCTGTTGTTTCCTGTGTTGTTCATTTTGCCATTCTGACAGGTGTGAGGTGATATCTCATTGTAGTTTTGATTTGTATTTCCCTGATAATGAGTGATGTTGAGCACTTTTTCATGTGTCTGTTAGTCATCTATAGGTCCTCTTTGGAAAAATGTCTATTCATGTCTTCTGCCCATTTTGTAACTGGAGTCTTCTTTGATTTTTGGTGTTGAGTTTGAAAAGTTCTTTATAGATTTTGGATACTAACCATTTATCAGCTATGTCATTTAAAAATATATGCAGCCATCAAAAGGAATGAAATCCAGCCATTTGCAATGACATGGATGGAACTGAAGGGTATTATGCTGAGCGAAATAAGTCAATTAGAGAAAGACATGTATCATATGAACTCACTGATAAGAGGAATTCTTAATCTCAGGAAAAAAACAGAGGGTTGCTGGAGTGGTGAGGGGTGGGAAGGATGGGGTGGCTGGGTGACAGACATTGGGGAGGGTATGGTGTTATGGTGAGCCCTGTGAATTGTGTAAGACTGTTGAATCACAGACCTGTACCTCTGAAACAAATAATAGATTATATGTTTAAAAAAAAAGAAAGAAGAAGATAGCAGGAGGGGAAGAATGAAGCAGGGGACATGGAGGGGGAGATGAACCATGAGAGACTATGGACTCTGAAAAACAAACTGAGGGTTCTAGAGGGGAGGGAGGTGGGGGATGGGTTAGCCTGGTGATGGGTATTGAGGAGGGCATGTTCTGCATGGAGCACTGGGTGTTATATGCAAACAATGAATCATGGAACACTACATCAAAAACTAATGATGTAATGTATGGTGATTAACATAATAATAAAAAAAGAAAAAATATCTTCTCCCATTCTGTAAGTTGCCTTTTAGTTTTGTTGATTTTTTCCTTCACTGTGAAGAAATTATTTATTTTTATGACGTCCCAATAGCTTATTTTTGCTATTTGCTATTTATTTCATTTCTGAGTTTTTTATTCTGTTCCATTGATCTATGTGTCTATTTTTGTGCCAGTACCATACTGCCTTGATCACTACAGCTTTGTAATATAGCTTGAAGTCCATAATTGTGATGCCTGCAGCTTTGCTTTCTTTTTTTCAAGGTTGCTTTGTCTATTTGGTGTCTTTTCTGGTTCCATATAAATTTTAGGATTGTTTGCTCTAGCTCTTTGAAAAATGTTGGTGGTATTTTGATAGGGATTGCATTACATGTATAGATTGCTTTGGGTAATATAGACATTTTAACAATATTTTTTCTTCCAATCCATGAACATGGAATGTTACAAGCCGATCATAAAATTTATATAGTTCAATGGATGAAGAATAGCCAAAACATTTTTTAAAAGGAACAAAGTTGGAGCATTCACACTTGCTAATTTAAAAACATACTGCAAAAGGTATAGTAATCAAGACTGTGGTATTGTCTTAAGCATAGAAATATATATCAGTGCAATACAATTCAGAGTCCAGAAAAAAAACAATACATTTATGTTCACTTGCTTTTCAACAAGTGTGCCAAGACAATTTAGTGGGGTGGGGAAAGAATAGTGTTTTCAACATATGGTACTGGGACAACTGAATATCCATCAGCAAAAGACCTAGGTTGGACACCTACCCACACCAAATAAAAATATTAATTCAAGATTGATCAGAGACCTAAAAGTAAATGCTAAACTTATAAAAATCTTAGAAGAAAACCTGAATAAATCTTTGTGACTTGTAGGAGAGCTGACAACACTGACTCCATTTTGGCCCTCCATCTTATTCATGCCTGTGCAATGACCTCCCTTGAGGCTATGTGTTTCAGGCCCCTTGGAGGTTAATGTGTGCCCTGAGTGGAATTTTGAAGGCTCGTTCTGATCTTCCCTAACATGGCACACAGAAGGTGCCACTTTAGGTAACTAGTAGAGATGACTGGCACACAAATGGCATCACTTTGACCTCACTGCAGTGCAGCTCGCTGTATAAAAGCTGTGTATGACAATCCAGACTGGGTAGACAATAGCTGCATGGCACCTGGATCCTTTGTCTGCTCATTCCTCCAATCAGTACATTACCCTGAATAAAATTGTGTAAATGGTATGGAGTGGCTTGCTTTGTTTTTCAGTCTTAAAGTGCCTTCTGGGTCAAGAGGATACTTTACCATCCCTCCTCCACCTTCTAACATGACTTTGGATTAGACATTAGTTTCCAAAATATGACATCAAAAGCACAAGTGATGAAAGCAAAAATAGAGAATTTTACTTCACCAAAATTAAAATATTTTGGGTTTCAAAAGATATTATTAAGAAAGTAAAAGGATAACCCAATTAATGGGAGAAAATATTTGCAGGCTGCATTTTTGCCAATGGACTTTTACATGGAATATATAGAGAACTCTTACAACTCAATAATGAAAAGACATATAACCCAATTAAAAGTAGGGAAAGAAAATGAATAAACTTTTTTTCCAAAGAAGATATACAAATTGCCAATAAGAACATTAGAAGATGCTCAACATCATTACTCATTATGTCTATGCAAATAAAGACCACAATGGTATACCATTTCACCCCCTAGGAAGACATAATAACAAGTGTTGGTGAGAATGTGGAAAAATTGAAATCCTCATACATTGTTGGTGGGAATGTAAAATCATAGAGGGAAAATGGAAAACAGTCTGGCAGTTACTCCAAAGATGAAACATAGATTTTCTATATAACCAAGAAATCCTGCCCTCAGGTATATACATAGAGAGATGAAAACAGAAACTTGTACAGGAGTGTTCATAGCAGCATTATTTATAGTAGCCAAAAAATGGAAACAACCCAAATGTCTATCAGTTGATGAATGGATAAATAAGATATGATATAGATACTCAATGGAGTATTATTAATCAATAAAAAGGAATGACATTTTGATATGTGGCACAACATGGATGAGCCTTGAAAACATTATAGTACGTAAAAGAAGTCAGTCACAACATTGTATGACCCATTTAGTTACATGAAATATTCAGAATAGGTAAATTGATAGAGACAGAAGAGATTAGTGGTTGCCTAGGCTCAGGGAGGTTGGGGGAAATGGAAAGTTACTGCTAATGGGTACAGGGTTTCTTGTTTCTTTTAGGGGTAATGATAGTATTCTAAAATTGATTGCACAACTCTGTCAATGTATTAAAACCACTAGGTGAGGCTGGAAAGATGGTGGAGTAGGAGGATCCTAAGCTTGCCTTGTCTCATGGATACAACTAGATAACACTCACCTCAGTGTAAATAACCCAGAAAATGAACTGAAGACTGGCAGAACAACTCCAAAACTAAAGGTAGAGAGGAGGCCACATCAAAGAAGGTAGGAAGGGCAGAAATTTAAATAGTAATGGTGAGAGTGGACATCCTTGTCTTTTTCGTGACTGTAGCAGAAAAGCTCTGTTTTTCTCCATTGAGGATGGTATTAGCTGTGGGACTTTCCTATATGGCTTTATGATGTTTATGTATGTTACATTTACCCCTACTTTGTTGAGGGTTTTTATCAAGAAAGGATGCTGCATGCTTTTTCTGCATCTATTGAGGGGATCACATAGTTCTTATCCTTTCTTTTATTGTGGTGTATCATGTTGATTGATTTGCGAATGTTGAACCACCCCTGCACTCAAGGAATAAATCTCACTTGATAGTGGTGCATAATTCTTTTAATGTACTGTTGAATATTCAATTTTCTAATACTTTTTAGTGAAACTGAAACCACCATCTATTTTTTTGAGAATAAACAAATCATTTAATACCTGAGAGAATCATCATCAGTGAAAGTAAAAAAAAAAACAACAAAATATGATACATTATATCAGTGAATATTTTTACAACATATATAACACAAAAAATTATTATCCAGAATATATAAATAACTTCTAAAAATCGATAATTAGTCAACCGGCTAAATATCTGATAAAAGATATTTACTAGAAACTCACAGAAAAGGAAGTCCCAGTGGATATAAACAAAGGAAGTCAAGTTCAATCTCATTAATCACCTGGAAATGCAAAAAATACACCACATTTTCATACACTGTTAAAGGAAAATCATTCTGAGACCTGTTAAAACAGGAAGGAAGGCTATTCAGGATGACTATTCTAACAGGGGTATGTCAATAGGGAGAGAGATCAGGCTGAACCCTGAATACTGACCACCATCTATTTTATTTTATTTTAATTTTATTATTCTATTCTATTCCATTATTCTATTCTATTCTATTCTATTCTATTCTATTCTATTCTATTCTACTCCACTGAGAGAGAAGGAGTGTGAGTGGGGACGGGAGCAGAGAGAGATGGAGAAAGAGAATCTTAAGCAGGCTCCACACCCAGCATGGAGCCTGATGCCAAGCTTGATTTCACAACCCTGAGATCATGACTAGAGCCAAAATCAAGAGTTTGTCCCTTAACCAACTGAGCCACTCAGGTATCCCTTGATTTGCTAATATTTTCTTTAGAATTTTTGCATTCATGTTCATAGGGATATTGACCTGTAATTCTCCTTTTTAGTGGGGTTTTCGTCTGATTTTGGAATCAGGGTAATTCTGGCTTCATAGAATGAGTTTGGTAATTTTCCTTCCATTTCTATTTTTTGCAACAGTTTGAGGAGGACAGATATTAACTCTTCTTTAAATGTCTGGTAGGGGACATTTGGGTGGCACAGTTGGTTAAGCATCTGACTCGATTTTTGGCTCAGGTCATGATCTCAGGGTCTTGAGATCAAGTCCTGTATTCAGCTCTGTGCTGAGCATGGAGTCTGCTTAAGATTCTCTCTCTACCTCTCCCTCTGCCCCTTCCCCTACCCCCCACTCTCATTCTATCTCTATCTCTTTCTCTCTCTCTCTCTAAAAAAAAAAAATGGTCTCATAGAATTCCTCTGGGAATCCATATGGACCTGGATTTCTGTTTGTTGGGAGATTTTTGATTACTGTTTCCATTTCTTTGCTGGTTATGGGTCTGTTCAAATTTTCCATTTCTTCCTATTTTAGTTTTGGTAGTTTGTAGGTTCCTAGGAATTTGTCCATTTCTTCCAGGTTGCCCAGTTTGTTGGCATATACTTTTTCATACTACTCTCTTATCATTGTTTGCATTTCTGTGGTGTTGGTTTGCAATCTGTCCTCTTTCATTCATGATTTTATTTATTTGGGTCCTTTCACTTTTATTTCTGTTAAGTCTGGCTAGGGGCTTATCAATTTTTTTAAACTCTTTTGATGAACCACCTCTTAGTTTTGTTAATCTGTTCTACTTTTTTTGTTTGTTTGTTTCTGTATCATTTGTTTCTGCTCTAATCATTATTATTTCTCTTCTGCTGGATTTAGGCTTTATTTGCTGTTCCTTTTCTACCTCCTTTAGGTGTAAGTTTAGGTTGTGTATTTGAGACTTTTCTTGCTTCTTGAAGTAGGCTTGTATTGCAATGTGCTTCCCTCTTAGGACTGCCTTTGCTGCATCTCAAAGGCTTTGGACTGTTATGTTTTAAAATTCATTTGTTTTCATGTATTTTTTTATTTCTTACTTAATTTCCTGGTTAACACATTCATTCTTTAATAGGATATTCTTTAACATCCATGTTTTGAAGTGTTTCCAATTTTTTTCTTGTGGTTGACCTCACATTTCATAGTGTTGTGGTCTGAAAATATGCATGGTATGATCTCAATTTTTTTGTACTTGTTGAAGCCTAATTTGTGAGCCAGTATGTGATATATTCTGGAGAATGTTCCATGTGCACTCAAAGAGAATGTGTATTCTGCTGCTTTAAGATGAAATGCTCTGAATATATCTGTGAAGTCCATCTGGTCCAGTTTGGCATTCAAAGCCCTTGTTTCCTTGTTGATCTTCTGCTTAGATGATCTGTCCATTGCTGTAAGTGGGGTGTTAAAGTCCCCTACTATTATAGTATTATTATTAATGAGTTTATTTACATCTATTATTAATTCTTGTATATATTTGGTTATTCCCAAGTTGGGGGCATAAATATTTATAATTGTTAGATCTTCTTGATGTAGCAACACCTTAATTATGATATAATGCCCTTCCTCATCTCTTGTTACAGTCTTTGGTTTAAAATCTAGCTTGTTTGATGTAAGTATTGCTACTCCAGCTTTCTTTTGACATCTATTAATATGATAGATGGTTCTCCATCCTCTCACTTTCAATCTTCAGGTGTCTTTAGGTCTAAAATGAGTCTCTTGTAGACAGCATATAGATAGATCTTATTTTTTTAATACAATCTGATTCCCTATGTCTTTTGATTGGAACATTTAGTCCATTTATATTCAGAGTGATTATTGAAAGATATGAATTTAGTGCCATTTTGTTACTTGTAGAGTTGGTGTTTTTGGTGATGTTCTCTGCTCTTTCTAGTCTTTGGTACTTTGGGTCTTTTTTTCTCTACTCAAGGATTCCCCCTTAAAAATTTTGCAATGCTGGTTTAGTGTTTATGAACTCTTGTAGGTTTTTTTGTTTGTTTTGTTTTGGTCTGGGAACCTCTTTATCTGTCCTTCAATTTGGAATGACAGCCCTACTGGATAAAGAATCCTTGGCTGCTTATTTTTCCCATTCAACATGTTGAATATCTCTTGCCACTTGCTTCTGGCCTGCCATGTTTCTGTGGACAGATCTGTTGCAAACCTGATTTGTCTTCCTTTGTAGTTTAAAGACTTTTTTTCCCCTTGCTGCTTTCAGAATTTTTTCCTTGTCTGTGTATTTTGTGAATTTGACTCTGATACGCCTTGGCAAATGCTGGTTTTTGTTGAATTTAATGTGAGTTCTCTGTGCTTCTTGGATTTTGTTATCTGTGTCCTTCCCCAAATTAGGGAAGTTTTCAGCTATAATTTGTCAAATAAACCTTCTGTCCCTTTTTCTCTGTCTTCATTTTCTGGGATTCCTATGATACGAATGTTATGTCTTAGTAAGTCTGAGTTCCTAAGTCTACCTTCATGATCCATTACTTTTCTTTCCCTCTCTGTTTCAACTTCATTATTTTCTATAATTTTATCTTCTATACTACCAATTCACTCCTTTGTTTCGTCCATCCTCATTTTTATGGCTTCAATTTGGGTTTGCATCTTGTTTCTAGCATTTTTAATTTCTGTCTGACTAGATGTTAGTTCTTTCATCTCTCCAGATTCTCTAATGTCTTCTATGCTTTATTCAAACCCAACTAGTATCTTTATAATCATTGTTTTAAATTCTAGTTCAGTGATCTTACTTATATCTGTATTGATTAAATCCCTGGTCATGAGTTATACTTCCTGTTTTTTCTTTTGGGGTGAATTTCTCTATATCATCATTTTGTCCAGAAAAGAAAAGAAGGAGAAAAAAAAAAACAAAAAGCAAAATGCTTTTAAAACAAAGACAAAAAAGAAAAAACAACCAAAAAAACCAAAAAACTAGGTCTTGGGTGTGTTTTCATCTGTTTGTTAAAAGAATCTAGATCCCAAAATACAATATATATGTGTGTGTATGTATATACATATATATACACATATATACCAATATATGTAATGAAAATAAACAAAAAATAAAATATATTATATATATGAATAAAAAAATAAGAGAAATAAAAATAAGGAACTGAAAAAAATAAAATAAATGAAAAAATAATGGTAAAAATAAAGAATAAAAGTAAAAAGGAAGTTATGTCCTGTGTCCCCTAGAGGTGAAGCTTTGCAGTACTGTGTTCAGTAGATTTGGTGTGAGCAAGTTGTTTATCTAGTCCTCTGGGAGAGGGAACTGCTGTGCTGATTCTTAGGCTGACTTGTTTCAGTAGAAATATGCTCCAAAGCACAGGTGGGCGGGCTTGGTGTAAGTGGCTCCAGCCTCCACTAGATGGTGTTCTTTTGCTCCCTGAAGTCTTTCAGTGCTGATGGGTGGGATGAATATGGTGGTGCCCTGCCCTCTACCACTGGAGCTTAAAATTTGTGTCCTCCACTCTCCAGTGAGCCCTCACAGAAGAGCAATCAATCAGCCCTGTTGTGTCTCTGGTTTCTGTCTGAACCCTACATGTGTCCAAGCTTTTTTTTTTTTCAGGCAGGTGATTAAGCTTCAAAACTCCTAATTTTAGACTCCCATGGTGCAGATCCACACTGTTCCTCCAGGGGAAGTTCTGGCCACACGCAATGGTTTGCAGTTTATGACAACACAGAACAGAAAATCAGCACCAAGCCCCACTCCCAGCTGGCTTTCCTGCTCCTATGCCTGGGAACAGTGCAGCACATTGGCATCACCTGATCTTCTTGCAACCCAGGGGATCCTAAGACCATGTTGTCACTCCTAGATTCTGCCCTGCTACACCACCATTTAAGCCAAGCAGGTCCCCCTCAGTAGCAGACTTCTAAAAGTTCAGATTTTGCACTCTGCTGCTTATTTTAATTTGCAGTAGCCTCCTTATGCAGACCCTCTCCCCACTGCCATAGCCTTAGCTATATCACACTGGATTCAAGTCTCCACACTTCCTATCTTCCAAAAAGTGGTCACTTTTCTACTTGTAGACTTGAAGTGTTTGTTTTCTCAGGTCTCTGATTGATTTCTCAGGTGTTCAGAATGATTTGATAACTACTAGCTGTACCCAAGGGATGAGACAAGCTTAGGGTCTCCCTACACTTCTGCCATCTTAACTCCTCACTCTTAAATCCTGGATTTTAAAAATCAGTGAGCTTGGCTCTTGGAGAGCCAAGAGGGCATTAAGAAGTTGAGTGCCTGCCCTTAATAAGACAGCATGTCAAACAGCCCGTGTAAATACAACATGGACACAGCAGTCTGAAAAAGGCCTGGGGCACCAGGGAGGGAGTTATTTACTCATCACAGAGCATGGCCTAGAAAGGCAGAGATCCCAGGAAGATCCCTCCAGGAACAAAGGAGGTGATAGGCATCATCTCCCTCCCCTGCTTCCCAGCATAAATATGAGGCCACATACAGGAACCAGCACAGGGCCAACACTTTCTACCTAACTTGCTTACACCATGCCCTGCACTCACTGGCATCAGTGGATCCACCCTTTGCCTCAGTCACCCTTGCCTCAGTCCTTATGCTACAGGTTCCCTCTCCTAAAAGACTAGCTCTAGTCCCACCAGCACTGCTTCTTCCCACCTGGGGCCTCAGTTTCAGCTGTGGCAGAAGCAGGTCTCATTGTGCAGGCAAAACAGCACACACCTTGTTAAAATGCACCACACCTATCTGGGGACCAAACACTGCCCACAAGAGGCAAAGACAGCCTCTGCAGATAACTGGACTAAAGGAAAAGTCAGCCAGGACACAACAGCAGGGCACATGCAACACACATAGAAGACACTCCCTGAAGTACCTGGTCCTGGAGAATAGGGGGCACTGCACTGCAAGGCACTACAGGACCTATTCCTCATAAAGCCATTACTTTCAAGAGCAAGAGACAGCTGGATTTCCTAACACAGAGAAACAGACCAAAAGTGTTAAACAAAAGGAGGAGACAGGAATCTGTCCCAAATGAAAGAACAGGACAAAAGCACAGCAAGAGACCTAAGCAAAATGGATATAAGTAATATACCTGATAAAGAATTTAAAGGAATGATCATAAGGATATTCACTGGACTTGAGAAAAGAGTGGAGGGCATCAGTGAAACGCTTAACAAAGAGAGAAAAAAGAAAAAATCAGAGGTGAAGAACACAATAAATGAAATTACAAATATACTTGGTGTAATAAATAGCAGGCTAGAGGAAACAGAGGAATGAATTAATGACCTAAAAGACAGAGTAATGGAAAGTAATCAAGCTGAATAAATGAGAGAAAGAAATTAAGCAAAATGAGAATAGACTTAGGGAACTCAGTGACTCCATCACGCATAATAACATTCACATTATAGGGATCCCAGAGAAGAAGAGAGAGAAAAGGGGACAGAAGATTTATTTGAAGAAATAATGGCTGAAAAACTGTCCTAAACTAAGGAAGGAAACAGATATTCAGATCCAAGAGGCACAGAGATGTCCCAGCAAAATCAACTCAAGGAGGTCTATACCAAGACACATAGTAATTAAAATGGCAAAAAATAGTGATAAGGAAAAAAATTTAAAGCAGCAAGAAAAAAAAGAAGATGGTCACATACAAGGGAAACTTCATAAGACAATCAGTGGATTTTTCATCAGAAACTTTGTAGGCTAAAATGGATTGGTATGATGTATTCAAAGTGCTGAAAAGAAAAAATCTGCTGCCAAGAATACCCTATAGAACAAGGCTATCACTCAGAATAGGAGAGATAGTTTCTCAGACAAACAAACGCTGAAGGAGGTCATGACCACTAAACCAGCCCTAAAAGAAATATTAAGGGGGACTTTTTGATTAGAAAGGAAGACCATAATTGAGAGTATGAAAAGTAGGAAACACAAAAGGAATAAAAATAAGTATATCTGTAAAAATCAGTCAAGGGATTCAAAAAATAAAAGGATGTAAAATATGATACCATATACCTAAAACATGGTGGGGAGAGGAGTAAAGGATGGGTTCAAACTTAAATGCCCTTCAACTTACTATAGACTGCTATATGCAGAAGATATTATGCACAAACCTAATGGTAACCACAAATAAAGAACCAGCAATAGATATGCAAAGAATAAAAAGAAGGGAATCCAAGAATATAACTAAAGAAAACCACCAAACCATGAAAGAATACAAGAAAAGATCATAGAAAATCTACAAAAACAATCACAAAACAAGTAACAAAATAGCAACAAATACATATCTGTCAATAACTACTGTGAAGTAAATGGACTAAATGCTCTAATCAAAAGACATAAGGTGACAGAGAGGAAAAAAAATAAGACCCACCCATGTATTACCTACAAGAGACTCATTTCAACTATATGCCCAACATGGCGCTCAAACTCATAACCCTGAGGTCAAGAGTCACATGCTCTACCAACTGAGTCAGCCAAGTGCCCCTAGAGACTCATTTCAGACCTAAAGCCATGTGCAGATTGAAAGTGAGGGGATGGAGAAATATTTATCATGCAAATGTATGTCAAAAGAAAGCCAAGGTAGCAAAACTTATATCTGACCAAATAGACATTAAAACAAAGACTGTAACAAGAGCAAGGAAGGACACTATATAATCATAAAGGTGACAACCCAACAAGAAGATATAACAATTGTAAATATTTATCCATACAATGAGGGAGCACCCAAATACATAAAACAGCTAATAACAAATGTAAAGGAACTAATTGATAGTAATACAAAAATAGAAGGAGGCTTTAACTTACATCAATGGACAAATCATCCAAACAGAAAATGAACAAGGAGACAGTGGCTTTGAATGACACACTGGAGCAGATGGACTTAACAGACAATTTCAGAACATTCCATCCTAAAACAGCAGAATGCACATTCTTTTCAACTGCACATGGACTATTCTCCAGGATAGATCACATATTCAGCCACAAAAACAGCCTCAATAAATTCAAAAAGATCAAAGTCATACCATTAGTCTTTTATGATCATAGCACTATGAAACTAGAAATCAAACACACGAAAAAATCTGGAAAGACCACAAATACATAGAGGTTAAATAACATGCTATTAAACAATGAATGGGTTAACAAAGAAATAAAAAGTACATGGAAGCAAGTGAAAATGAAAACAGAATTGTCCAAAATCTTTGGAATGCAGCAAAAGTGATTCTAAGAGGGATGTATATAGCAATAAAGGTCCACTCAAGAAGCAAGTAAAAGCTCAAATAACTTAACTTTACACTTAAAGGAGCTAAGAAAAAAACCCAAAACCAGAAGAAGAAAGGAAATCATAAAGATTAGAGCAGAAATCAATAATATGGAAACTTAAAAAAGCAATAGAACAGATTAATGAAACCAGGAACTGATTCTTTGAAAAGATCTACAAAATTGACAAAGCTCTAGCCAGACTCACCAGAGAGAGAGAAAGGGAGAGAGTGAGAGAGCGAGGACTCAAAGAAAATCACAAATGAGAGAGGAGAAATAACAACCAACGCTACAGAAATACAAACAATTGTAACAGGATATTATGAAAAATTATGTGCTAACAAATTGGACAACCTAGAAGAAATGGATAAATCTCTAGAAATGTATAACTTACCAAAACTGAAGCAGGAAGAAATAAAAAATATGAATAGACCTATTACCAGCAATGAAATTGAATCAGTAATAAAAAAATTCCCAACAAACCAGGACCAGACAGCTTCATAGGTGCATTCTACCAAACATTTAGTTCCATATAAATTTTAGGATTATTTGTTCCATTTATTTGAAAAAAGTTGATGGTATTTTGATAGGGATTGCATTAAATGTGTAGATTGCTCTAGATAGCATTGACATCTTCACAATATTTGTTCTTCCAATCCATGAGCATGGAACGTTTTTCCATTTCTTTGTGTCTTCCTCAATTTTGTTCATGAGTATTTTATAGTTTTCTGAGTACAGATTCTTTGCCTCCTTGGTTAGATTTATTCCCAGGTATCTTATGGTTTTGGGTGCAATTGTAAATGGAATCAACTCCTTAATTTCTCTTTCTTCTGTTTTGTTGTTGGTGTATAGGAATGCCACTGATTTCTGTGCATTGATTTTATATCCTGCCACTTTACTGAATTCCCATATGAGTTCTAGCAGTTTTGGGGTGGAGTCTTTTGGGTTTTCCACATAAAGTATCATATCATCTGCAAAGAGTGAGAGTTTGACTTCTTCTTTGCCAATTTCTATGCCTTTTATTTCTTCTACCAAATATTTAAAGAAGAGTTAATACCATTCTTCTCAAACTATTACAAAAAGTAGACATGGAAGGAAAACTTCTAAATTCATTCTGTGAAGCCAGAATTACTATGATACCAAAACCAAATAAAGACGTCACAAATCTCTGATGAACATAGATGTAAAAATCCTCAACAAAATACTAGCAAACCAAATCCAACAGTACATTAAAGAAAGGATAAAAAGAGAAAGGATAAAAACCATAGGATCATCTAAATAGATGCAGAAAAAAGCTTTTGACAAAATACAGCATCCATTCATGATTAAAAAAACCTCAACATGGTAGGTCCAGAAGGAACATACCTCAACATAATAAAAGCCTTATATGAAAAACATACAGTGAGCATCATACTCAATGGGGAAAAACTGATAGCTTTTCCTCTAAGGTCAGGAATGAGACAAGGATGTCCACTCTCACCACTTTTATTCAACACAGTAGTGGAAGTCCTAGCCACAGCAATGAGACAACAAAAAGAAATAAAAGGCATCCAAATTGATAAGGAAGAAGTAAAGCTTTCACTATTTGCAGATGACATGGTACTATATAAACAAAACCCTAAAGACACCACCAAAAAACTACTAGAATTGGTAAATGGGCTCAATAAAGTTGCAGGATACAAATTCAATGTACAGAATCTGTTGCATTTTATACACTAATAGCGAAGCAGCAGAAGGAAAAATTAAGAAAACCATCTCTTTTACAATTGCCCCCAAAAATAAAATAAGTAGGAATAAAATTAACCAAAGAGGTGAAAGACCTGTATTCTGAAAACTATAAAACATCAACGAAATTTAAGATGACATAAAGAGGTGTAAAGATATTCTATGCTTATAGATTGGAAGAACAAATATTATTAAAATATCTATACAACCCAAAACAATGTACACATTTAATGCAATCCCTATCAAAATACCAACAGCATTTTTTCACAGTACTGGAACAAACAATTTCAAAGTTTCTGTGGAAACACAAAAGACCCTGAATAGCAAAAGCAATCTTGAAAAAGAAAAACAAAACTGGAAGTATCACAATTCCAGATTTCAATTTATATTACAAAGCTGTAGTGATCAAAACAATATGGTGGCACAAAAACAGACACACAGATCACTGGAACAGAATAGAAAACCCAGAAATACATCCACAGTTATATCATCAATAAATCTTTCACAAAGGAGGAAAGAATACACAATGTGAAAGATGTCTCTTCAACAAATAGTGTTGGGAAAACCTGACAGCTCCATGCCAAAGAATGAAACTGGATCACTTTCTTACACCATACACAAAATTAAACTCCGAATGGATCGAAGACTTACATGTGAGACATGAAATCATAAAAATCCTAGAAGAGAGCACAGACAGTAATGTCTCTGACATCAGCTGTTACAACATTTTTCTAGATATGACTCCTGAGGCAAGGTAAATAAAAGTAGAAGTCAACTATTGGGACTACATCAAAATAAAAAGTTTCTGCACAGTAAAGGAAACAATCAACAAAACTGAAAGGCAACCTACTAAATGGAAGAAGATATTTGCAAATGACATATCTGATAAAGGGTTAGTATCCAAAATATATAAAGAACTAATACAACTCAACACCCAAAAAACAAATAATCCAATTAAAAATGGGCAAAGACATGAATAGACATTTCTCCAAAGAAGACATACAGATGGCCAACAGACACATGAATGGATGCTCAACATCACTCATCATCAGGGAAATGCAAATCAAAAGTATAGCAAGATATCTCCTTACACCTGTCAGAATGGCTAAAATCAAAAACACAAGAAACAACAGGTGTTGGTGAAGATGTGGAGAAAAAGGAACACTTATGCACTGGTGAAGGGAAAGCAAACTGGTGCAGTCATTGTGGAAAATAATATAGAGTTTCCCTAAAAAGTTAAAAATAGGGGCGCCTGGGTGGCTCAGTCAAGCATCAGACTTTTGATTTTGACTTAGGTCATGATCTCAGGGTTGTGGGATTGAGCCTTGCATCAGGCTCCACCCTGGCCGTGAAGCCTGCTTAAGATTCTCTCTCTCCCTCCCTCTTCCTCTGCTCCCCCCTGCCCCCACTTGTGGTCTCTCTCTCTCTCTGAAAAAAAAAAGTTAAAAGTAAGACTAACCTATGACCCAGTAATTGCACTACTGGGTATTTACTCAAAAAATATGAGAACGCTTATTCAAAGGGATACATGCACACCTATGTCTACTGCAGCATTATCTATAATAGCGAAATTATGGAAGCAGCCCAAGTGTCCATCCATAGATGAATGGAAAGATGAAGTGGCATATACATACAATGGAATATTATTCAGCCATAAGAAAGAATGAAATCTTGCCATTTGCAACAACATGGATGGAGCTAGAGAGTATAATGCTAAGTGAACTAAGTCAGTCAAAGACAAACACCCTATGATTTCACTCATATATGGAATTTAAGAAAGAAAATAAATGAATAAAGGAAAAAAAGAAAGAGTAAGGCAAACCCAGAAAAATACTGTTAACTATAGAGACCAAACTGTTGGTTACCAGATGGGAAGGGGATAGAGGGAATGGGTTAAATAGGTGATGGGGACTGAGGAGTGCACTTGTCATAATGAGCACTGCGTGATGTATGGAATTGTTGAATCACTATATTGTATATCTGATACTAATTTAACACTGTATGTCAACTATACTGAAATTAAAATAAAAAACCTAAAAAATAAAAAACAAAACCATTGAACTATACACTTTAAAATGGTGAAATGCTTAGTGTGTTATGTCTCAGTAAAGCTGTTATTTTTTTTAAGAGTTTATTTATTTATTTGACAGAGACAGAGAGAGCACAGATAGGCAGAGCGGCAGGCAGAGGGAGAGGGAGAAGCAGGATCCCCGCTGGGCAGGGAGCCTGACACGGGGCTCCATCCCAGGACCCTGAGATCATGCCCTGAGCCAAAGACAGACACTTAATTGACTGAGCCACCCAGGCGCCCCAAGCTGTTATTTTTAATAAAAAATAAACCATAATCAATTGAATGCATGGGGTGGGGAGAGAGATGAATGATACTGAAAATTGCTGGAGTGACTCGGGCAGCTGAGACTAGGTGATTACAGGACAAAGAACATCCTAGAGCTGGCAAAGTAAATTCTATAAAGTAAATTCCTGGGCAGGGACTAGAATATTATAACCTAATTATAGTCAAGCGTTAACCAGGAAATGTGCTTACAAGCACAGTCCTCTCAGTTGAAGCTTGTTTTCCACCATTTTCTTTTTCCTGTGGTACTTAGCCAAAGGCCTCTGCTATTCCAGAGCTCCTGTGGCCACTTCTGCCATCACTGCCACCACTGCCACCACTGCCACTGTACACCAACGATGGTGCTACCACCAGAAATTAATGTTAAGGGCCTTATTTTCTGCACCATGTGCCTTCCTTGAGCCAGTATATGCCTCCATTTTCGAGCTACATTTAACAAGAAAGCTCCCAAAGCAGAACTGCCTTATGTTTCTTATATCTGCTCTGTTTTTGGCAAAAGAGCTGTCACTGTTTTTCCTCCTGTCACACACTTTAAAAATCAGATCTTGAGTGTCCCAAGATCTGGGCCAAAGAACAAACTAAGTGGTAGACACTGCAACCAGAGCTCTATTCAGTTTTACCTTTCTTTCTCGTGCTATTGATCCGATCTTGTGGGCCTCTATTCTTTTTTTCCTTAGGGTGAATTCTTTTCCAGAAGACTGCTCAGTCTCTCATCTAAATAGATCCCTGAAGAGACTACCCCATCAGTCCTCTAGACATGTCTGAATCCTATGCTAAAAGCTATGTGCTTAAGCTAAAACCCTCTGCTCCATCCCATAAATTAGAGAATTAAGATTCTCTTTACAGAAATGTGTTTTTAGCCAATTTTCCTGGATTGCAAACATGTTTGTGGAAATTAATATTTTAGAGCTTTAAATTCTAGCTGATTAGGCCAAAGTTGAAAGCATATTGGCAGAATGACCAAATGTGCAAAGGAAGATAATTCTGACTTCTGGGGGAAGACAATATTCAATGACTTCTGCAAGGCAGGGAAGTGGTGGATCTGGCTTTCATAGGTGGTGATATGTAGCTGAATGTTTAGAACTCATGTGTCCTCTAATAAGCAAGTCAAAGTCCATCAGCATATTTATAGAGGATGAGTCTATACTGCATTTCCACAATGAGTTTCTGACACACTTGACACATTGCATGGCATTAAAGAAAGCACTGAGAAATAATGTAGTATTGGGTTTAAAGTGGAGAGAAGGGAGACTTTATAGCTGGTGAGCAAACACACTTTTTAGTCTGGGCTCTGTCATTTACTAACTATATAAGTTTGAACACATCTGAACCTCAGTTTCCTCTCCTTTAACTGAGAATAGGAATACATCTTTCACAGGATGTTGGGAGAAATAAATGAGATGATGACTATGGAAAGTATTTCAGGATAGCAATAATTTTTATTGAGGTCTTAGTATCTGCCAGGAATAGTTTTAAGCATTTGACATACATTAACTCATTTGATCCCCACAACAACCCTAGGAAATTGGTACTGTTTTTATTCCTCCCACTTTACAGATGCGGAAACTGGGGCTCAAAAATGTTAAGTGATTTATTCAAGGAGACACAGTAAACCAGGATTTAGGAGGGCGCGTACTGCATGGAGTACTGCGTGTTATATGAAAACAATGAATCGTGGATCACTACATCAAAAACTAATGATGTATTGTATGGTGACTAACATAACATAATAAAATTTAAAATAGATAAATAAATAAATAAAACTCTAGAGGCAATGCTCCTAATTTTCATACTACACTGCCTAGGTAGCAATTCAAAGGGTGATGGAGTTAATGTCTCAGAAGGAGGATATGAAATCTGACTAGTAAATAGCAGAAAGAGGGTTCAAACCTTGGTCTTTCTCTACAGTCTGTGCTTTTTTCACTATGCAACCTCCTGACAGCACATAATAATAGTAGCTATCATTTGTTGACTGCCTATTTACCACGCACTTTTTATATAATACCACTAATCTTCATGAAATAAATAGCCCTACAATGTACATATAATCCTCATCTGACAGGTGAGGAAAATGAGCCTTGGAGAGTTATTCCATGCCCAAAGTCCCACAGCTCAGAGGTTTTTTTATTTGTTTGTTTTGTTCAAGCAGGGCTTGAACTCTTGACCCTGAGATCAAGACCTGAGCCCACAGCTCAGAGTTTTAATCCACATCTGCCTCACACCAGAAACTATGTCAATTGTACCTTGCTATTATTCTTGCAAAGTATAAAGGGCACAGGTGTTCATTGTCAGAATGCATGACAAGAAGCCTCAGCTACCTACTTTTGGGAACTCAATATTATTTTATATGAGGATAGTACCAATTAAGCTAACTTCCACAACATCCATCATCTGATTCAATGTGGCACATCTGCTTATTTCTGATATCCCCTCCCTTCTAGCTCTTTCTCACCGTTGCATCTTTCCCTCCTTGTCTTTTCTCTTTCCCTCCCTACTTTCCTTTTTTCTCTTCCTATTTCCTCCTCCAACCATCTCCCCATCTTTAGGGCCATCTGAGTTCAGTCAGGGAGACATAGGGCATCTTCTGTGGGGTAAGTTGTCTTCAGGGTTATACCTACCCTGGAACTGAACCTCTTATAGGGACAGTGGTCCTGGTCAGGGTGACTTCATATTGAATAAGGAGCCTGGCAATTGACCCAGCTTCATCATATTTTTGATAAACATGTTGACTAAGCCAGGCTCAAAAAAGAACCAGTCAGAGAGCCGAGCTCCGGGACTAGATCGAGCGGAGGAGGGCTGCAGCGGGTGGCCGGGTAGTGCAGGGAGAGTTCGTGGGTTCGCGCTAGCGCCGAGCAGCCGCCAGCAGCCACACAGGTACCCCGGGAACCGGCGGCGGCGTGCGCGTGTGGCCCGTGTGCGGGCGGCGGCGCGGGAGTAGGGCGGAGTGGCAGCCGGTTCGGGCGGGTGGCATCATGGACGAGAAGGTGTTCACCAAGGAGCTGGACCAGTGGATCGAGCAGCTGAACGAGTGCAAGCAGCTGTCCGAGTCCCAGGTCAAGAGCCTCTGCGAAAAGGCTAAAGAAATCCTGACAAAAGAATCCAATGTGCAAGAGGTTCGATGTCCAGTCACCGTCTGTGGAGATGTACATGGGCAATTTCATGATCTCATGGAACTGTTTAGAATTGGTGGCAAATCACCAGATACAAACTACTTGTTTATGGGAGATTATGTTGACAGAGGATATTATTCAGTTGAAACAGTTACTCTGCTTGTAGCTCTTAAGGTTCGTTACCGTGAACGTATCACCATTCTTCGAGGAAATCATGAGAGCAGACAGATCACACAAGTATATGGTTTCTATGACGAATGTTTAAGGAAATACGGAAATGCAAATGTTTGGAAATATTTTACAGATCTTTTTGACTATCTTCCTCTCACTGCCTTGGTGGATGGGCAGATATTCTGTCTACATGGTGGTCTCTCACCATCCATAGATACACTGGATCACATCAGAGCACTTGATCGCCTACAAGAAGTTCCTCATGAGGGTCCAATGTGTGACTTGCTGTGGTCAGATCCAGATGATCGTGGTGGTTGGGGTATATCTCCTCGAGGAGCTGGTTATACCTTTGGGCAAGACATTTCCGAAACATTTAATCATGCCAATGGCCTCACATTGGTGTCCAGAGCTCACCAGCTGGTGATGGAGGGATATAACTGGTGCCATGACCGGAATGTAGTAACGATTTTCAGTGCTCCAAACTATTGTTATCGTTGTGGTAATCAAGCTGCAATCATGGAACTTGATGATACTCTAAAATATTCTTTCTTGCAGTTTGACCCAGCACCTCGCAGAGGCAAGCCACATGTTACTCGTCATACCCCAGACTACTTTCTGTAATGAAATTTTAAACTTGTATAGTATTGCCATGAACCATATATTGACCTAATGGAAATGGGAAGAGCAACAGTAACTCCAAAGTGTCAGAGAATAGTTAACATTCAAAAAACTTGTTTTCACACGGACCAAAAGATGTGCCATATAAAAATACAAAGCCTCTTGTCATCAACAGCTGTGACCACTTTAGAATGAACCAGTTCATTGCATGCTGAAGCGACATTGTTGGTCAAGAAACCAGTTTCTGGCATAGCGCTATTTGTAGTTACTTTTGCTTTCTCTGAGAGACTGCAGATAATACGATGTAACATTAACACCTCGTGAGTACAGTTTAACTTCCATTTAGCTATATAGCTTTACTCAGCATGACTGTAGGTAAGGATAGCAGCAAACAATCATTGGAGCTTAATGAACATTTTTAAAAATAAGTACCAAGGCCTCTCCTCTACTTGTGAGTTTTGAAATCGTTTTGTTTATTTTCAGGGATACCGTTTAATTTAATTGTATGATTTGTCTGCACTCAGTTTATTTCCCTTCTCAAATCTCAGCCTCATGTTGTTCTTTGTTATTGTCAGAACCTGGTGAGTTGTTTTGAACAGAACTGTTTTTTTCCCCCTCCTATAAGACGATGTTACTGCACAAGAGCACTGCAGTGTTTTTCATAAGAAAAAAAAAAGAACCAGTCATTCTTTGGAGACATCCATTAGGAACATTCATCTGTGGGGCCATGGCTAGTTTAAAAGTATGCATGAAAACTTCAGCTCATTCACTTATTTAGACATTTTATCCTTCAAATGTAAGTGCTTAACACTGACAGAGGATCAGAGAAATAAAGAGAAGAAAGTAAGGTCCCTGCCCTCAAAGAGATAGAAATTCTCAGTTTATTGTGGGAGCAGACACATGCTCAAATACTTGTAATACATGGAAATAAGTGCTTTAATAGAGATTTATACTATACTAGGTATCATAAGAGCCCAGAGGAAGTATCCAATTATTCCTTTGGGAAGGGGTAAAGAGGTGACATTTAAATTAGGCCTTGACAGGTGAAGGAGGAAGGACATGTCAGGCAGAACAAAGAACTTGTGCAAAAGCATAGAAGCATGAAAGAACATGCAGCTTCTGGGAACAGCAAATAGTTGAGTATTTCTAGTAAGGGTTCAACTTTATCACTTATCAACTATTTCACTGGGCTAAGTCACTTGACCTTCTTGGCTTGTTTCCTCCCCTGTTAAATGGTAAGTATATAATAATTATCATTTTATCCACACTATGTATCATATGGAATGATTAACACGGAATTCTAGCATCATGTGGAGGTATGAATTTGGTCATTCTTTCCAATCTCCAAAGGCTATGTGAAAGTAGATGTGAAATAACTTTATAAATTATAAAGCACCATACATGTGTGCACTGGTAGTATTATAAATCTCATGGGTCAAAATTACAGCACCTCAGGAAAGTTAAAGAGTTTACTTTTCAGTCACAGTGTTCAGCCACCTGGCTCCAATCCCTCCCCTGGTTAGTTTGGTGCCAGGACTCCTCCTTCTATCCCCTTACCCCCATGGCTACTTTTCATTCATTTATGTGGGAGAATATGTGAGCAAGAGTATTTTCCTATACCCAGCCCCCATCCTATTCTTAGCTCCTTATCTTTTTGTCTCTGGGCCCCAAAGGGGAACACATATCCTTCAGCTCTCCCCTCCTTACTCCACGCTCCCCTACTTCATTCCAGGAGTTTCAGGCATCCTGTTAAAGGTTCATACTTTATTCAGCCATCTTAATTCCAGCTTCTGGGACCCTGGACTGTCAGTTCCAAAATCCTATTCACAGTGTCTTCCATGGTGGGTGGGTAGTGTGTGTTTAGGAAACATCATGCAAATAGACCTCTTGGTGGTCTACCTTACCCTCTTAGGACTTCAATATAAAGAATTGAGTTACTTTTGTGTTTAAAGGGTTGGTGGTTAAAATGTGGTAATCAGACATGTTTTATTTTCATCCATGAAATGGGCAGGGTATATGCGCCCTGGGTAATGAGTACTGTATCATATGAACCCCAAAGACAATAGATGTTTTCAGAAAAAATGTCAGCCTTCCCTGACTGAGTCCATGGTTCCATTTAGGCAATGGGCTCCTTAACTTATCCTTAGCAGTAGTACATCAGTCATACCTATCTGCAGATGATTATGTCCAGCCCCATAAATGTCATATGTATGTATGTTTCCTTTCTGGATAGACTCTAAACTTAAAAGGGGAAATACCTATATCTTGTAGATTTATGTATCTCTGTATCATGCCAAGCCTAGTGTCTGGCACATAAGGGCTCAATTAATTAAATGAATGAATTAGTAAATTCTAAAAGATATGCTAAAGGAGACAGGATAGTTTGACTTGGGAACTCCCAAGAAATCCTTGCTGTTTGAACTATAATACTACAGGTAGTTACAATTGCCTCCTGGTGATAGGGGAGCCAATACTTTCCCAGAGGTAAGCACTTATTCTACATCATAACTCTGATGGTTAGGAAGTACATTGTTGCACCTAGCCTGCCTTCCACAGCTGCTTCCCTTTATCCTGGAGGTGAAAGGTAAAGCAACCATTTTGAAATATAAACAATTAATTAAATACCTAATATATGTCAGGCACTGAAATAAGCAGTGGGTCACACAGAGATGAATAAGACATAGTTCCTGGCACTGAAGAACATGCCCTCCGGTCAGAGAGACAGACTTGTTTCACACACTTATGATATAGAAGACACATGTGCTGAGTAAATTCAAACGAAAAGGATATTAATTCAGTCTTGGAGGATGTAGTGGATTGAATGGTGGCCCCCCAGAAGATATGTCCAAGTTCTAATGGTTGATACCAGTGAATGTAAATTTATCTGGAAAAAGGATTTTTGCAGATGTAATTAAGTAATGGACCTCGAGATAATATCATCCTGGATTAACTGGATAAAACCTAAATCCAACAACAAGCCTCATATATAAAGATTAACAATAGAGATACAGGCAAGAAGCTCATGTGAAGATGGAGGCAGAGATTGTAGTTATGCTGCCACAAGCCAAGGAATCCCAGGAGCCAACAGAAGTTGGAAGAGGCAAGGAAGGATCCTTCCCTAGAGCCTTGAGGGGAGCATGGCCCTGCAGGCACCTCGATTTCAGACTTTTGGGCTCCAGAACTGGGAAAGAATAAATTTCTGTTGTTTTAGGACACCAAGTTTATGGTAATTTATTGAACAGCTTTAGGGAAATAATACAGGAAGACTAAAGAAAGACCTTGGAAAAGATGTGACACTTCAACTAGACCTTAAAGGAAGAGAAGGATTTTGATGTGCAGAGGAGCAAAAAGGGCACTCCAGGTTGAGGGAACAGCATAAGCAAGACATGGAGATATAAAATGGAGAATGTTCATGGGGTTGGAGTGCCAGCTATGTAGAGGTGAAAAGGTATTGGGACTGTTTCATGATTATTAGTTTAGGGATTTGAACATGTTGTTATTAAAAGTTTAGGAAGCCATTAAAGATTTTGAAGGTTTGAAGTAACAAGAGAGAATACCCTGCTATTTAACAAAGCTGAGGACACTCACTGACTGCTCTGAACAAGTAACCACACTGGGTAGTGTGTTGATTCCACATTTCTTAGATGCCAATGGATTGGTTTGTGTGTAGCCAAAAAGGATGTTCAGGGAGTATTTGTGTTAGATGAATGGGAACATCTCTTTTCTTGCCTTGTTCTGCACTTACTCTTTTGAATACCTATACTGGGCAGGATCTACTTAAAGACTGCATAATCCCCAGAACAATGTCCTTGGGAATTTGGCATGATTGCCTATGTGGATGGACCCAAAGAGACTAGTTCAGGGAAGGACAAGTCTTGAACCCAGCCAGAGCTTCTGTTTCTTTCCTAATGTAATTTTCTCATTCTCCTTTACCTATATTATTTTTATATGGTCTGAGCCAGTCATTACTCTCCACATTATACTATCACTATCACCATCATAACCACCATTATCAAAATTAGCAGCAGGAGCAGCAGCTATTAACAGGGCAAAGGAGAATATTATGGGTACTGCTAATATAGATAGAAGGAAGCTCACAACTTCTCCATCAATGACTTAGGAAAACCTTCTTCAGAAACGGAGATTTTAGAAACTTCTGGAGTACATGCACAGACATATTATATGCCACTATATGCCAAACCTTTTGCCAAGTGTTTTTATACACCTTAACTCCTGAACTTCTCACAAGTTCTCTGTGAGGTAGAGATTATTATTATTAGTTTCTTTTTACAGAGGAGGAGATTATGGCTTTGAGAAGACTCAGTAAAACCACCCAGGATCACATCAGTAAGGTACAGAACCTAAGGTCATTTGATTACAAGTCCAGTGCTTACCCTGCTTTCCTCTACCTGTGTTGGTGGGGGTGTGGGAACGAGATATAGGCTAAGGTGTTGGATTTTATATGAAAAGGAGTCCTTTAAGATCCTTCCTTAAAGGAGAAGAGAGAAGCATGCCCAAGAAGCTCTGGACCAGATGTTTCTGGGGCTAGTTGAACTCAGTCTGGCTGGGTCTCCTCACTCTAAGACTACTGTTCAAACCATGAGACTACATTGCAATTTCCAACAGTGAACATTTGCCACTTCTAATACCTTCCACACTGAATAAGACCTGTGAATTTGTGCCTGAGGGAGCTCACACTGTGCAGAGCATTCTGGGTGGTGCCTAACCCAGGGAAGCCCAAAACCCACATCATACATTTGACACATTATCCACAGATTGCTGTGCCACTTCGGCGCACAGCTACATGCTGGAGAGCTGTATTACACTGGAATGATCTGGTTAAAGAAGCCTGCTGATCCCTGTCCAAGGTCCTGCCCTGAGTCTGGACACACTTCCTCACCACCCACACCTCAGCTCCCACGTTGCTCAGGACCTCCTTTCGTTTCCTGACCAAAGAGATCCTGCCTTATTCTCACCTCTCATTCAGCCCTCATTCTGCACAGCCTGAGTATTGTGTCCCTGTGTTTTCACCCCTAGGCTAATAGACTATAGGCTTCTTTGAGGTAATAATATATCTTTAACTGTCTCTGTTTTCTCCTCCTGATACCTAACCCAGGGCCCCAGCCAATCACTAGCTGAGTAACTCATAGAATGAGGATTCCTTTGCCCCTCCTACAATGCTGAAGGAAAAAAATGAAACATTTGTCTATTGTCAAGAGGGAGAGATCTATGGTTTTTAAATGCCATTTAGGACAAAGGAGGGAAGTACTGAGGTAGTTTGTTAGTTCCATTCTATTTAAAGGGGGCCCTCAATGTGCTGGGTGCTGCCCCTAAAATAAGAGGAACAGGCAATGCTGGTTTCAGATCTGGATCCCCTGAGTTCCTTTTAGGCCATTCTTTGGAATTCACCAGGGAAAGGTGCCATAACATCCCAGTCAGGCATCATTATTATGATTGTTATATAGTCTCTGGGCACAATAATGGTACATTATATGAAAAACAATATGGTAGTTTCCTCCCTTGTAAACATACATGATATTGTGATAATGTTATTCTGTCATTCACCTTGTTTCACCCCTTTTGGATAAGGAGAACATAAATTTGAGCTGAAAAACATACTGTGTCTGTCCTCAGCATGATAAAAAGAAACTTCCTGGGTCCAGCTTCAGGATGGCAGCATCTCTTATGCCCCCCAAATTTCCAGACACTATAGTTCCCTTCACTGAGAACAGGGTGAGTTGTGGGACTGTTAGGAAGTATGGCAGGCTGAAAACCACAAAATCCTTGACACTTGGTTGGTATCTGAAAGGCTGTGGCCATTTTGGAGTACCAAATCTAGAGGCTAAGAATTATCCAGGCATGTAACCTGGAAGTAATGGAGGAGTTAAATGTTTTCTCCAAAGAGAAACTCTAGTAAATGTTCTTTAATCTTTGTTATCAAGCTCTATTAGCTGGTGAATAGATTATTCTGTCAATTCCCCCCATGGAAAAACTGAGGGTCAGAGAGGTTCAGTGATTTGCTGAATATCACAAGGTTGTCAATGGCAAAATTAAGGTCAATACCCAAGATTCTAGGTCTTAGTCTCATATGCTTTCATTACCTTAATTTGCCCCAGTGGACATGCTACAGTGGACTGTTAAATAGCAGGGGCCAATAGTTCCTAAATGGCACCTTCTTGCATTGAGGTCTCCCAGTGATTCTCTCCTTAGATCTACCTTACAGGGAGGGCAACTATAGAAGAGATCCTTTGTTACTTTTTTAGTCAATAAGATCCCAGGGCAAGGGATGATGTTGACCAAGACAGCTGTCTTGACCTGAGTTTCACCCTAGACAAAGCAAAAAATGTAGTGAGAATCTGATTAGTGCCTTTACATTGAGAGCCTCTGTTGTGCTAGATACTGTGCTCAGACTTGGACACCAAAGTTAAAAGTACCTGCTGTCAAGTGAAATCAGTATCTTGAAGAGATATCTGCACTTCCATGTTCACTGTAGCATTATTCATAATAGCCAAGGAATGGAAACAACCTAAGTGTCTGTAGATAGATAAATGGATAAATAAAATATTGCACACACACACAGAGACAGACAGAGAGAGAGGGAGAGAGAGACAGAGACAGAGAGAAATATTATTTAGCCTTTAAAAAGAAGGAAATCTCTCCATTTGTGACATGGATGAATCTGGAGGACATTATAGTGAAATAAGCCAGACACAGACAGATGAATACTGCATGATCTAACTTCTATGTGGAATCTGAAAAAGTTGAATTCATAAAAACAGAGAATAGAATGGTGTTTACTGTGGGCTGGGGATGGGGGAAATGGGGATCTGTTGGTCAAAGGATATAGTTTGAGTTGTGCAGGATGAGTATGTTCTGGAGATCTAATCCAGCATGGTAACTATAGTTAACACTGTATCTTATACTTGAAATTTGCTAAGAGAATTTGTCTTAAGTGTTTACACCAAAAAAAAAAATATATATATATGTATATATAACTATGTGAGGTCATGGATGTGTTAATTAGCTTAATTATGGTAACCATTTCAAAATGAATACATATATCAAAACATCACAATGTACACCTTAAATATAAACACATTTTATTTGTAAATTAAAAATTACCTGTTCTCCTCTCTTTAAGTGAACCATATAGAAGGGGAAGAAGATACATAAGTAGACAGTGTTAGCATCATATGCTGAGTATAGTAATTTAAGGTAAACCCAGGTGCAATGGGAGCACAGAGGAAGGCACCTAGGCTATGCTACAGGTAGAGATAGGGTCTCAAAAGCTTTCTTGAAATAACTACACCTAACAACAGTACCTTGCCCATTGAAAGCATTCAATAAAAGTTGGCTTTGGCAGTAGACAATATCCCTGCCCTCAAGGAGCTCACAGTCTAGCAAGGGGAAAGTACCAATATATAACTATAATAATTTGTAATTTGTGCTCAAGGGTCTGTTGGAGAAAACAAAAACGGATAATAGCCCACATCCAATGAATGCTGCCTAAGTACCATGCACTGTTCAAAGGATATCATATATATTTTTTCATTTAGTTCCCACAACTACCCTATGTTTAGTTCCATTTCTCCCAGTCATAGATGGGGAAACTGAGGCACAGAGAAGCAAAGTAACTTGCCTAAGGCCAAGTTAGTTACAACTAATAAATGGTGTTAAGTAGTCACATATGAGGGGGAAAAAAGCAGCTCCTGATACATGAAAGCTAGCTTGGCATACACAGGCAGGCCATGTTGTTCCCCTGTTGGATACACACAATCTCACAAAATACCAACATCAGACAAGGTTACTCTGAGAACATGATAAAGTGAGACAAAACAAGGGCACTTCATAATGTAGTCTAAGCATAAACAAAAACAACGTCACTGTATCAACCACAAAAGCTTTATCCCCACTTTAGTCTACCCAAATCTTACCAATAAGATTTATTAAGATGCCCAATCATAGAATTTCCCTTGCTTGCTGATGGCATTTAATACAGAATGAACGCCTACTCCCTAAGACTCTCCCCCAAATTACCCAACCAAAGCCCCAAACCTGTAATAAGTCCTTTTCTACCACCCTTTTACTAAGACACCTCATGATTCCTTATTGTGTTAGTCTGCTAGGAGTGCAATAACAAAATACCATAGACTGAGTGGTTCAACAACAAAAATTTATTTTCTCACATTTCTGGAGGCTAGAAGTTCAATATAAAGGTATTGGCACATTTGGTTTCTCCTCCAACTTCTCTCTTTGGCTTGCAGATGGCTGCCTTTTCGCTTTGTCCTCACATTGTCTTTTCTCTGTACACATATGCCCCTGGTGTCTCTTTGTGTGTACAAATTTTCTCCTCTTATAAGAGCACAAGTCAGATTGAATTTGGACCCACCACAACTGCCTCATTTTAACTTAATAACCTCTTTAAAAGTCCTACCTCCAAATACAGTCCCCTTCTGAGGTGTTGGGGGTTAGGGCTTCAACATATGAATTTGGGAGGGGATACAGTCCAGCCCATAACATCTATGATGTGCATTCTCCCTCACTGTAACAAGTAATAAACCTACCTTTTTCAACAATAGGTGTGTTCCTGCTAGTCTTCGGGTGGAGAACACTGACATAAATTATAACTGGTAACTAATAAATGACTAACTTTAAAAAGGAAGAATAGCATATGTGGTTAATACATGTGAAAACAATGTGCTTTCCAACAACGGGAAAAGAGCAATTCATTGTGGCCATTGAGATCCAGCCAATACACAGTGTAGCATTTCACATGTTTAATATTATTTGTTTTTGTTTTTGAGGGCAGAAGCCAAATCTTTTTTTTTCTTCATATTTATCCCGGTGCCTGAAAGATGCAAATGTATTTGCATAGTGCTTAACAAATGCAAGATAGAGAAGATATTGTTTCTATTCTCAAGGTGTGTATATCTAACTTCTTTGTGACCCAATTTTCTCAATTGTAAAATGGGTCTAATACAATCGTGAGGATTAAGTAAAATAGTTTGTGTAAATTCTTAGCACAGTATCTGGCACATAATAAAGGTTCAGTAAGTGTCCATTATTTAAGGATGAGCTATTATTTATGGATGAGTTTCAAAGATACAAAATGAGAGGGGGAAAGGACAGGAATGTTCCAAGCAGGTGGAATGTTAGAAACCAAGGCATGGAGATGACAAATTGTAAAAGGGCCCCTATGCCCGACAGACACTATACTGCTCAGCAATGAAAGACCCATGGAGAGCGTCTCAAACTTGACAAGGAAACCCATATTTTGTTGACAATGGGATATCTAGAACATTTGCCTCTTGTACTTTGCAAAGGAAAGAGAACCGCCACCCCCTCCCAACCTGTGCTATTTCTGGGGAGGGGTTGTGTGGCAGGCCGTAGAGGCTCTGCTGAGGCTAACAGAATTTACACACATCCAGTCTGAAAGCCTGAGTGGTGGCAGCAAAATGAGGCTGCAGCTGTGGCAGCAGAGACACCTGAAATTGGGCCCTGACTGACTGGATAAGCTGTGCTTTGGCAATGGGCTGCTGGAGCAAGTATACACAAAGTAATTTAGTTTTACCCCTTCTGTTCTAGCACCAACCTTTCCATCTCTTGCCCTGGCTCCTAGTGGTGGTGGTTCAGAGGCTCAGGCCCCAACCTTACACCCAGGGCTCCAGGGTGCTAAAGAGTCCCTTCTGCGTTGCTCTACAATCCCTTGCCATTTCCCGTTGGGTTCCCAGGAATTCTGAATTCGGTAATGATCACCTAAGGGATTTCTCAATGACCACATTCAGGAAGATTCCTTTTCCTTCCCGGCATATTCATGTTCCCTTCTTCTCTCCTTCTTTATTCCAGAAAACTCCCCTTTCCAATTCTCTGGGGAATGGCCCTTCATCCAACCCTTCACGACCCAACCCCCTGGGGGCCTAGGCTCTGAAGTTAAGGGTAGGTAGAGATCGTCGAGATCGAATGGTTAGATGCTTGGTGGAAGAAGCCAGTGGACTGTTCTTCCCCAAACTTCAGAGCGCCCCTCTCTGTACACATAACTGCCCTAAAAGATGTGGGAGAGTGGTGTCCGGCTGCGGGTCTGCCTAGGAAAGAACGCGCCACTGGCGCGGTGGACTGGGCTGGCTGCAAGAATGCGAGTGGGGGGCGGGGTGGGGTGGGGAAGGGGGGTGCGCGCCCTTTATGACAGGTGGCCGCGCAGTGCGCGCTCCCGGGCGCCTAAGGGGAGGGAGGGACAGACGGACAGAGTGGGAGGGGGCACATGGGGAAGGGACCGTAGACAAGGTAGAGAGCGCAGGAGGGAAAGGGAAGGCTGTGCTGGGGAAGGGAGATAGAGGGGGGAACGCGGCCAGCAAGCACAACCGTGTTGGAGGAAACAATGGCAGGGGCAATAGCGATGGTGGCAGCCGAGGCAGTCCCACTCTGGGCACCTTTCTGAATGGGCAGAGGCATCTCAGGGAGAAGAGGAGACCAGGCAGCGCCCGCCGAGGCTCTGAGAAAAGCAGCGGAGGGAGGGGAAGGAGGAGGAGGAGGAAAGAGGGGGGAGGGGGGACGAGGCAGGGGGAGAACCCGGGACGGAAAACCAGTAGCATCAGCATCAGCATCAGCAGCCGACACCGCCACACCAGTAGCAGTAGCAGTAGCAGTAGCAGTAGCGGCAGTAACAGCATTTAGCAATAGCTTTAACGACTACGGCGACAGTAGCAGCCGCCCTCCTTCTCTCTCCCTCCCGCCGACCGCCGCAGCCACCGCGCTGAGAGGGCTCCAGCGCCGCGCGCGCAGCCCGCTGCTGAGGTAGCCCCGGCCCAAGCGAGCGGTGGTGCACCCGAAGCACGGAGCCCGGGAGCAGCCCATAGTCACTGCGGTGCTGAGTTTCAGGGCCAGAGCCCGACAGCTCAGACTCCATCTAGCACCGCGGCGGCGGCGGCGGCGGCGGCGGCGGCGGCGGCGGCGCCTGAGGGACACAGGCGCGTCCACCTGGCGGGCCTGGCGCATGGAGCTGAGGCAGAGGCGGCGGCGGCGGCGGCAGCAGTAGCAGCGGCGGCGGCGGCGGTGGCGGCGGCGGCAGCTCGAGCAGCTGCGGCGACGGCGGCAGCCCAGCCTTGACTGCGACCGCGCTAGTTCCAGCGCCCGCTGCCTGAGCCCGCCAGCGACTTGCGCCTCCTGAGTCGGCCTGTGAGGTGAGTACGAGCGTTACCAACCAGCTCCCTGGCCTTCTTGCAGGCTCCCCGGCTGGCTCGAGGTGGCAAGGGGTGGAACGAATTGAGGGAAGCCAAGCTCAAAGAGGAGGAAGGGAAAACGGAAGGGAGGACCTCTGTGTGAGAATGGCGTGCATTTGTGTGTCTGTGTACGAGGGAGCGAGGCGGTAAGGGCGAGAGATCTCGGCTAGCCCTGATAGGCACTGCAATCTAGGAAAGGCCTCTGCTTGCGCTGGGAGAGGGGGGAGGGGAAGCGAGCGGGCCGGAGCCTTGGCGCTCACACGCACACAGCCCGGCACCGAAGACAGCAGTGTGCCGCCTCCTTTCGGGCTGGTGCCGGAGAGATCCTGGCCAGGGAACTGGCACCAACACCGCACGCTTCCGCGCGAGCGGGAAAACCCACGCGGCGGCCGCGACTGGGAGCCAGGGCCAAAGCGGCAAAGGTGCGAAGTACGGTCGTCAGCGCCCCCTACGCGCTTGGGGCTGCCCTGCCAACCAAGGAGCGCTCCCCAGCACACGCCACCCGGCCGAGGGCCGCGGGCGGGTGTGTGTTGGGGGGCCCAGCGAGCCTCACCCAGCTTGTCACCTTCGCGGAAATTGGCCCTCGGCCCCTTCCCGCTTTCGGTGGCAATCGAATTGACACTTTCCTGCGTGGCTTCTGGTGCTTCGCTCTGCCGCGCCCCGCTGCACACGTCCGCTGGGGTCTCACACACCCGGTGGGGCTGGGAGGCCGCGAGCGGGTGTGGAGAGCGGAGCCCGCTCCGGGAAAGTATGGAAAACGCGCCGCTGAGTTGGCGCCGTTCTGCTGAGGAATCCAGTGGTTTCAGCATGACTGCTTTTCTGTCTGATTCGTGAGGGACCGAATCACCCGCGCAAGGTTTCCTGTCTTTTTCGAAGTTAAAAAAAAAAAAAAATTGGCATCTCCATTTCAACATCGGCACACTTGATTTTTGTCGAGCTTCTGGTTGCATTTTGGAATCAGTGGGTTTTATATTTTGCTTTTGGGTTTTGGCTCCCAGCATATTGTTGAATTCTGTGCACAGCAGTGTAGTTAGCTATGTGGCCTTTTCCTAACGTTCCATTTTCTAGACTCTTATCTGAAGAGACGTGATTTGTGTGTAGGGCTGCTAGAGCTGTTTTTAAAAAAGCATCGAAAGCATGTCAACCAGTGATTTAAATATCTCCTCGGTTGTTTTTGGCGGAGGAGCAGAGTGTGCTGATAGTTCCTGAAATATTTTGCTTGGTGAGAAAAGGTGTTCCAATAGTCTTCTCTGAACTACAGAGACCATTCGGGTTTCAGGGGATGAATCTCCCTTACATCTTTTACACATAGGGTGCCATAATCAAACATTTTATTTACAGCAGTGATGTTCTCGTGGTTGAGGAGAATTTACACTTATTTAAAATATATTTTTAGAAGGGAACAGAAAAGCCCTAAGTAACTGTCATTTTACATATTAACTGGGAAACTGGATAATCAAATAAAACGGGCTGAGTGTCTGAAACTATCCCAGTGAAATATGTGGCTGTGAATATAATTAACCATCTGTCTAGTGAGCAATTTAAATTTGGGCTGGTACATTTTTATTACAGTGTCTAATTTCTGGAAGACTTGTACATTTTACCCAGCAGTAACAACAAAAACGTATTTGCTTACTAGGTCAAAATTTACTTGTGTGGTGGTGGGATTTCCCTTCCTCCCCGCCCGCCCCCATCTTTCCTAGTCCTCACACCTTGACCTGGGAGATCAAAATGAGCCTCTTGTTTTTGCAAATGGCATATTTACAATAGAAGAACTCAAACTGGTAGCTAGTGATTAGACATTTTTGTTTCTCAGAAATACCTTCCAATTGCATGCATTTGAGTTGAACAAAATATAATTTTTTGTGTACATGTGTTCAGATGGAGTAGGGTGATTCAACAAAATTCAAGACTTGAAATTTGACTCCATTTACTTTCTTTTATCCTAATTATCCACCTAGCTCTTCCCTAGCTGTCCCAACCACCTTTCCACACTCCACAAACACACACTCTCACACACACACACACAATCATATCCTTTTGTCCTTATAACCAGTTTCTTAGGTTAACAGTATTCAGATTTGTGATTTTATCAGTATGTTGAGAAACTGCTTTTTTTTAAATCAAGAGTGTAAATACAATACCATGAAAGGACATTGTACATATTTTTAAATTTTTCCCTATTATGTGATTTTAACCAGAAATTTGTTACTAGGAAAAAAAGGAATAGAGTTTGGATGGAGATGGAATGGCCCTAGAAGATTAAATTTAAAATAGGTGTTGTTAACATAACAGAACAGAACAGAAAAAAAAATGAACCACTGATTGATTGTGCAGTGGACTAGAAAAAGTCATTTAAAGGAAAATACTTTTAAAACAAATATTTGGCTAAATAATAGCTTTGATTAATGGGTAACAATTATGTAAGCACATGGTAGAATTTGACATATGTCAAGTTTGTTAAATAAATCAACCTGTTCAGTGAATAAATCTTTGATGCATCAATGCTTTTTAAAACACACAGGCACAAACACACACACACACACACACACACACACGCAAACCTATAACACCCTGTTGCCAAAGTCAAACAAGTGCAGAACACTGTCCTTTCTCTCTCTTTCACTGCCTCTTTTCTCCCTTTTTATTTTTTTCACAATCCTCTGATTACTTGTAAACTACCCAGTAAGCAGAGAGAACTAAAGATATGGTGGTGTTGCCTGTGTTTAGGAGTGGGAGAAAAGAGATGAGGAAAGTGATTAAGTGTTGGATTTTAAACACTCAAAGATGTGCTCATCTGACAAAATCACCATGGAGGTCCTGGTTTCACCAAAGTATTTGTTTAACCAAGAGGGACTAGCTTAACCCAAAAAGCATTCATTGATTGCAGTTCCTCTGTTCCTAAGTCCAGTTCTAATGAATACTTTTTTTTCCCCTCCAAATACCTTTGTAAAGGAGAGAAGGAGATTCTAACTGGCCTTTGATTGTCACATTATCTTTAAACTTATTTATCTGGTGACACCTACGTGGTGTAAGTGTTCCTGCTTGTAGCAACCAAAAAGAGAGAAGAACCAAAGTGGATGATAGCGAAGGGAAATGATATAATAAGGAGTAGGTCATCTGGCTACCCCGCTTTTCCCCTCTTAAAGATTTCAGTGACAATACCCAGACCCCCAGTATCTTCTAAGTCTTCTTTAACATATGAAAATCCCTTTAGAAACTTCCTTTATCTTTATTAAGTTGATCTCCCTCAACTTAAAAGTTTGTAATCAATCACTCCTCACAATCACAGTGCAGCTCTTTCTGCCCACAGGTCTTGCTCCCACGTTTTAATACAAACACCTATTTGCACAGAAAACAAAACAAAACAAAACAAGATTTCAGGTTTGGACATTTTAATTTTTTTTTATTTTTCCTTTTACCTCCTATGAAAAATTTGTCCATCATCTAGCTCCCTCATTAACAGTTTCTCTGACAGAAAGCACCTTTTCAAACCCAAGGTCATAGGGTTGGACATAAAGGACTTGCCATGCTCTTTGTGCCACTTTTCCAGGGCTGCTTGAAAACAAAACAAAGGGCACTGGATGAGACTGCATCATCACTTGGGCCTACCTTTAACTTCCGATCTTTTCTCTCACCAAGAAAATTTCATTTTAGGCAGAGGTCACCATTCCTTTCTTCTCAAGCAACACTAGCCTTCTGCAACAGTAAGCACATCACAACCTTGGGGAGATCTGGTCTGGGATGGGGTCAGCCTGTAGGTTGGAGGGTGGTGGGGAAAGGCTGCCTTATACTGATGGTAGGGCCTTTCCTGGGCCAGATATAGGTAAGGGGTGAGGATGATCTTTGTCTCTCTTCCCTTCAGTCCTTCATTTCCCTTGGTGATTTGCAGGCCTCTGCTAGGGAATGTGCTCTTTCTGGTCTCTTTTTCTGTTGATAAGCACTATGACCTGATGTCTTTCCCTCCCTTGTTCTCTGGTAGAAAAAGGACTGAAATCTTCAGGACCAACTATTATGCATATAATTTTTACTTTTCTAAAAAGCATTTTAATAGGTCATTGTATCCATTCCCAACAAAATGATTTTGATATAAACAATTATCTACTATTTTCTCAAACACTCCCAAACCTCATTTAAAAAGTTACATCTTTCTCCCTTAGTAGCCCCTTTCAAGTATTACACAACTAGCCTAAGCAAGGAGCTACTCCTAATATTTAACCTGAGGGGATTTAGAGGTTAGAGACCAAGATTATACCATGGGCCTGACTGCTAGAGTAATGCCAAGCCATTCTCCACTGAGAAAAGGCACAGAGATTGATTTTCTTTGGGGCAAGTTAAACCATTTCCTCTATGGAGGTCTGTAAGCGGTGTGGCCATATGTTATGGTTTAAACCTCTTGTCCCAGCATACTTATTTCACCCTCAAAGGCGTCCCAGTTTGGACAAAAAATTCTGTGGTCATCCTAACTATAAGGCATCTTTAAATCAAACAAAGAGGTGCTGTCTGCATGCTGGAGCAGGGCTATTCTTATTTTCATGAAAGACTGGTGATAGGTAATAAGCTTAAAGCATACCAGGAGGCATTTGGATTTAGAAAGATCATCTTTACCATGGCTGTTTTAAGACAAAAGAAGGTTGTACAAACAGAAGTGTGAATTCATCTTTTTAGAATATGTTTTGAGAAATGCACAAGTATTTCTCTCTCTGTCCCAAATAGTTTGTATGTGGTCTTGCCAAATGTAAATATATAAATTATATCTATATTTATATGTATATATCTATATGTAGCTATTACATATATTTCCATTTGCTTTTTCTGTAATGGCGAAGATGACCTTTTAAACTACTTTCCAGTTCTAAATATCTATGATTGGCCTTCACTGATCTAGGGCAGGGGTCAAAAGGAACTATGGTCCACAGGCCAAATCTGGCCCAGTACGGAAAAAGAATAATGCAAACAGAAAGAAAATGTGGAGCTATTTAGAGTTGCTTTTGCAAATGTTTTCAAGCGTCTCCTTCGTAATTGAGCTTTACTTAGGCCAGTGTTAAAATGGGTCCACATTTTCTGAACATGTACCTATCAGCTGATAGTTAGGGTTTCAGAGATTGTTCAGAACCTGGTGGAGTGGCTGGGTGATGACCCCAAAAGTAAAATCCACATGTGAATTTGTTTGTTTGAGTCCAAACGTTAATAGTGATCTTTTCTTTCCTGCCTGTTGCAGTAACCTAAATTTTGTGGTGCTACTACATTCTTTCTGGCCTCCTTTCCAATATTTGCCATGTTATTCCAAGCATGCATGTGATTTATTAACCCAGAGACCAGGTCTCAGTAACTTCCTTGAACAGAGACCTTCTGTCTCTTTAGTTACTAAATAACTGGAACACATTCTGAAGACATGCTTTACTGAGTAAGGGAGTAGGAAAAGTGGGCCATCACCACCTAGCTTAGTGGTTCCTAACCCTTATTTTTGGCATGAACTCCTGTGAAAATTAGATGAATGCCAAGGAAACTGTCTACAGAAAAGTGCACATTTACATATATGACACTTGCATACATTTTTAGGAAGTCCAACCATACATTCTGATTTAAAAACCTTTGCACTAGCCTTTGCTCAGTTGTTACAAGAATTCCTGTTGCGTGGCTTTCATGGTCATGGTAGCTTGAAATGGAAACCATGAAAATGATTCTTTCAAGAAAGCCTCTTATTAATATACTTCTGGTCCACTGCTCTCTTACAAGCATTTTTCTGATTAACCTGCACAAGTATTTTTATTATGAAAAAGGATCACTTAGCACTCACTTTGACTGACTATTCTCACCAAAAACATGTCAAGGATAGTATCCCTAAATCTTTGATTTGTCAACTTTCAAATGCTTAAGAATGCCTGTTCAACACTCACGCTTCACAAATTCATTATTAATATATGAAATATAGTCCATAAAACCTCATGCATGTTTGCCTGCCTGCATCTCTTTTTCATCTATCTCTTTTTATATGTTTATCTTAGCCAATAGCCTTGACCAAAATAGGGAACTCCTGCTAGCATCGATTGAGAGAGGAAGGTGGTATCCAGATATCTTCATGAGGACCCCTGGTACTCATGGACATTTTGGATTATTAGCCATCCTGGTGATCTAACATGATATATTAAAAGCAAAGCTCCTTAATCTCTGCAAACAAGAACATATGCCATATCTGTGTCTTACAGTTGGGGTGGTAGGAATTGGTGGTATCCCTATCCATGAATAACTGTTTATTGCTTGTCTCTGCTTTATATCTTACCAGTCTGGAGTATGGCAGAGTATGAGGGCTAATAGAATCCTAAATTTGGAAAGGTCATTAATCATTATATCTACTTTAAGTAGCAAACATTTATTGAGCACCTACTATATGCTAAGCACTGAGATACTGGGGGCAGAAAAGAATAAAACAGATTCTCTTGTCTTATAGGAAATTAGCTTTGTTCCTAGCTGGATCTTTTTATCATCTGTAATAATTTACCCCAGCCTTTTTCTAATTCGATGCATTTTTCTATTGTTTCTATATTCTCCCCATTAGAAAATAAGTGTAGGTGCCCTGGTTTTTTTTAAGATTTTTATTTATTTATTTGACAGAGAGAGAGCACAAGCAGGTGGAGCAGCAGGCAAAGGGAGAGGGAGAAGCAGATTCCCTGCTGAGCAGGACCCCAAAGCAGGGCTCGATCCCAGGACCCTGGGATCATGACCTGAGCCAAAGGCAGACACTTAACTGACTGAGCCACCCAGGCAACCCCCTTTTCTTAAGATTTTTTTAAATTTATTTAAGATGCCCTGTTTTAACACAACAGAAAAATTCATTGCAAACAGGTATCTGTAGCTGACACAAGATTTCCAGCCTTCATGGCACAAATGCTTCTGTTCTTATTTCTGCATTGACTTAGGAGGCCGTGTTTAATAAAGAGTAACATGTTTCTTTTCCCTGCAATTCTGAGGCAAGATTTCTATCATTGCTATCATTGGTAATGTGGAATTGCAAATAGCATTAGCCATGATGTATTAACCATTGAGTTAAGACTATAGTACAGAGTTACTGACTTTTGAATAATGAATTGAATGTACTCTGCAAAAAGCCAGCTGTCCATCTTTGAGTGATTTAGTTTTTAACCACTAGTTGGTGATTGTATTGGTTTGCCATGGCTGCTGTAACAAATTATCAAAAACCTAGTAGTTTATAAACAATATTAATTTATTTTCCCACAGTTCTAGAGGTCAGCAATCTGAAATAGGTCTCACTGGGCTAAAGTCAAGGTGTGGGCAGGGCTGCATTTTTTTCTGGAGGCTCTAGGAGAGATTCTCTTTCCTTGCCTTTTCCAGCTTCTAGAGTTTGCCCAATTTCTTGGCTCAAGGGCGCCCTCCATCCTCAAAGTCAGCAATGGTAGATTAATTCCTTACATTGCATTCCCTCAATCTTGCTTTCATTTTCTCACGTCCTTCTCTGACTCTCATTCTTCTGTCTCCCTCTTCCATTTTTAAAGAACTCTGTGCTACATCAAGTCTACCTGGATGGATAATACAGAATAATTTCCTCATCTCAAGGTTGGTTAATTTGCAAACTTGATTTCATCTGCAACCATAATGCCCCTCATGACATATAACTTAACATATTCACAGGTTCTAGAAGGATGTGGACTACTTTAAAGGGTCATTACTCTGATTACCACACTGACTTGATTTTCTTTCTTTATTTTTGAAATAATTATAGATTCACATTATGTTGTAAGGACAGAGATGTCTTATATACGCTTCACCTGGTGTCCCCAAATGTTACATCTTACATATACATTTATAAGATCAAAATCATGAACTTGACATTGGAAAAATGGGTGTGTTTAGTTCTGTGTCATTTTATCACATGTGTAGATTTGTGTAACCACTACTACAATAAAGATAAAGTACTCTTCCATCACCACAAAAGATCTTTCTTATGCTATTCCTTTATTTTCTTTATAGTCACACTTACTCCCCTCACTCCCACTATCCCTAACTCCTGGCAATCATTAATCTTTTTTTATATCTATAATTTCGTCATTTCAAAAATATTATATAAATGGAGTCATGGAGTATGTTACCTTTTCAGGTTGACTTTTTTATTCAGCATGCTTCTCTTGAGATCTGTCCAAGTTGTTTTATGTATAAACAGTACATTCTTTTTTACTATTGAACAGTATTCCATGGTATGAATGTATCAAAGTTTGTTTAACACTTACCTGTTGAGGAACATTTTGGTTGTCTCCAGTTTTTGGCTCTTACTAATAAAGCTGTACAGGTTAGTGTACAAGTTTTCATGTAAACAAAAATTTTCATTTCTCTGGAGAAAATGCCAGAGTGTGGTTGCTGTATCTTATGGTAAGTGCATGTTTAGTTTTTAAGAAACTGCAAAACTACCTTCCGGAGTGCCTGCACATAACTTATTACAATCTATTAGTATCAACATTTTACCTGTTTGAGTAAACTTAAACTTTTATCCTCCCTTATTTATAATATTGTTAAATTACGTATTTCCTCTACATATATTTAGAACCACATCAGACAGTATTACAATTTTTGTTTCAGTTATCAAACATAATTGGGAAAACTCAACAGGAGAAGCAAAGTCAATTGTATTTACTCTTACTTTTGCTTTTTCTGTTGTCCTTCCTTCCTTCCTGAGGTTCTGCAATTCCTTCTTTTATATTTTCTTTCTATTTAGAGAACTTTCTTTTGCCATTCTTTTAGTGCAGGTTTGTTGGCAAACAATATTCTTTCATCCGAGAATTTCTTAATTTCCCCTTTATTCTTGAAGGATGTTTTCACAAGATATAATATTCTGAGTTAACAGTTCTTTTCTTTCATCACTTGAGAAAAGGTTGTGCCACTGCCTTCTGGCCTCCATGGGTTCTGATGAGAAATCATTCAAATTGTTTTCTTCCCCTGTAGTTAAGGCATCATTGCTCTCTCACTGCTTTCAAGATTTTTTTTTCCATGTCTTTAGTGTTTTCAGAACTTTGACTATGATGTGTTGGGCATGGATTTCTTTGGGTTCAGCCAGTTTGTAATACTGTCAGCTTGAATCTTGTAGGTATGTATCTTATGCCAGATTTGGGAAGTTTTCAGCCATTATTCTTTGAATACCTTTTCTGTCTTGCCTTCTCATATTTTATTGTTCCAGACCTCCTCTAATGACAGGAAAGTTAGATATTTTTAATAGTCTCATAGGTCCCTGAGGCTCTGTTCATTTTTTTCGGTCTATTTTTCTCTGTTCTTCAGATGAATAATTTCTATTATTCTATCTTCAAGTTGGCTGATTCTTTCCACAGTCCTCTCCATTCTGCTATAGAACCCATCTGTTGAGATTTTTAAGTTTCAGTTATTGTATCTTTCATTTCTAAAATTTCCACTTGGTTCTTCCATGTGTCTTCTATTTCTTTGCTGAAACTTTATTTTTTTGTTTCAAGAGTGTAATTGATTATTGAAACATTTTTATCGTGACTGCTTTAAAATATTTGTGAGATAATTCTAACATCTCTGTCATCTTGGCAGAGATGAATACCAGGGAGATACGGGCAACAGGGAACTCACCTGGATAGTATGGACCCAGCAGAGTTGGTAGAAACTATATCATAGTATTAGCTGAATTTTTTCCTCTTGACTCTTGTAAGAGAGGTGGAGTGACATGCTGCAGATTCCTGTACTACTCTGTTTGGTTAAAGAGATAATCTCCCCTACTGGGGAGAAGTTACTTTGTTCATTCATAGCAACACACACTCCATCTCCATGACTGAAATAACAATTGAGGAAATATTAACAGAAAGGAATGGTTATGAAAAGGGTATTTATTCTTTTTTTTTAGAATCTAGGGTTTATCTAGCATCTTTGTGGCCCCAATGTTCAGATCCCTGAAGCTTCCAACATCTCAGCCAGGTGGGAAGCATTTGTGAAAGAATTTTGTCCTTCACAGAGCTCCATGTTAACTTCTTGGCACTTTTTGTCCAAGGCTCAGAGAATCAGTTGACCCTTTTACACAGCTTCTTTGTGCACTGGCATAACTGTTGCTTTCTGAAATCTCTCTTTCCTTTGACTTGTAGGGGTTTCCTCAATGTAGATTCAGTGTTTTTGATCTCCCCTTGGGGCAGTTCAGTAACATTTTCCTTACTGGCTCTCTGTATTTGTGTGTATATCTCTGTGTGCTTGTTTTTATGGACTGCCTATCTACTGTACCTCTTGGCAAAGAAAGAAGTATACCCACTGTTTACTGAGTCACATTGCCTTTTCCTATAGCAAATGTTATATGTGCAAAGCTGTAGCCTTGACATGTTAAGATGTTTCATAAATGACACAGTCAAATCCATTTGGCTAAATAGGTGAAAGGAAGGGGAATTGTGCCAGGCTGCAGTGAGTTTTGCAGATTTATGTGGTTTGACTTAAAGCTAAACAAAAACACATATGCATCTGAAGAGGAAGCAGTTTGAAATTTGTGTGGTAAAGAGAAAGATAGGCATGCTTTATAACCCAAAGCGGAAGTGTTGGTTGTTAAACCCTAGGCTATGGCTTACCTAGCTCCTTTCGTGTGTATGTTTGTGGGGAAGAGGTGAATATGCCTGGTCTCTTACTCAAAGATGTGGAGATGATATGTTGGGAAAAACCAAAATCCCAATTTGTCACTTTGTCTCTCAAGAAGGCTCCAAATATGCTATTTAATTCTGAAGACAATGGTCACCAGTTAAGCAGAGAGGCCAAAGGGTCAGAATGGGAAGAGAACTTAGAATCAGCCTTGCTTGCCATTGATCTCACTCTTTTCCTGTAAGCCACTGTTCTGTTTTGTTTTTTGGTCCTATTTCAACAGTTCTTTGGTAGCCACACATTTCTATATATTTAGCACCTAAATAAATGGAAAGAACGACTTGTTTATTGTTCAGTTAAGGTGGTGATGTCATGATATTACTGATCCCAATGATTCATGATTCATCAAGGCCAAGTTACTTCTAGCCAACCACTGAAAGATGCTAAAGAACAGGTAGGTGGACTAATCTCTCTCTTTTGATTTTCACCTCTACCATTCTACCCTCAGGTATGACTTTGATATCTTCCAACATGGAGTTCCATTGACTAATGGAAGCCTTAAGTGGATATGGCTAATGTCAGGAATGAGGGTCCTTTATTTTCTGAAAGTTCAGTTTATTAAACTGAAAAATCTACAGGACTGCCTCAGGCATCCAGGGCACATACTAGACAAAAGCAGCCTCAAATTACTCTTTTTTCTTTAGAGAGAGAGAGAGAGAACAAGTGGGATGAGGGGCAGAGGGAGAAGCAGGCTCCCTCTCACTGAGCAGGGAGCCTGGTGCGGGGCTCAATTCTGGGACTCCAGGATCATGAGCTGAGCCGAAGGCAGATGCTTAACCAACTGAGGCACCCAGGTGTCCCGTCTTTTAAATGAAAAGCCATTTGGCATAATAGGTACTGAAAGGAAAAGTGTGATCCTACCTCTTTATTTTGCCCTCTGTCCTTTTGGACTTCTTCAGCTTTTTTCTGATCTCTGTGGTTCTGACCCCACTCCCAGTAACCCTCTAGGAGGTCCTTTGTAATGAACTTTTCTCCCTGCTCCATGTCATCTACTTATGGCACTGAAATGCTGTGTGTCACAGGATGTAAGGTATCACTGGTCATCTGGGCCCAGCGGAGGGTGCAGGGAGGACCAGCTATTTCTAGACCCTCAGGTAGAAGGAGTGCTCAAGCAGTTGAGACAATTTGAGGTGGGAGAGGCTGCAGTGAAGAGAGGGCAGAGAGCTGCTGTCTTGTTGCTGAGACAACTGTGTGTTTAGTAGACCTGAGGAAGTGAAAATTCAGACTGATGTGTCTTCATTCAAGAGACTAAGTTATGTTCGGGGAGTATAGGCACTAACACTGCCAATAATAACACCTTATAATTCTATAGCCCCTCTCTTCTAAAGAATTTAAAAGGCTCCAATGTTTTATTTCATTTGGCCTCACAAACAACCTCATGGACTTAGGAAAGATAAATATTGAAGACCGTGTATGACAAGTTGCTTCCCCTCCCTGGGCCTCAGAGTTTTTAAACTGAATTGAAGGCTTGGTGGAGGGTTGATCTCTAAGGTCTTTTCCCACAGTAAGAGTTTCCATGATGGTAACATTTGCAGGTGGGGGAATTGAGTCTCAGATACTTTACATTGAGTTGCTCAAAGTCACAGTATAAATCAGGGACAGAGTGATCATTACAGGCCAGGCCCTGATCCCTTCCCTTAGAATGCCTTATCAGTGGTCTTTTTGAACAGTGAGGTACGGAGGATTCTGGTTTCTGAACACATGAAGCCTGTATTTATCCATTCCATTTAACACTCTCTCCTACCTAACCACCTTCCCAAATTTCCCCCTCACTTATCAGCAGAGACTTTAACCTTCCCCTTGATATTGCCTGGGATCCATAGCTTGTTTGACTGCAGCTCCTTTCCTGGCATATTGTGTGGCTGGATGCAAGGTCATTGCCACCCTTAGAGAGCAAAGTCTGGAGCCAGCACTTAGGTTACATCAGCTGAGAGAGGTTATGGCTCTTGGGTGTGGCAGATGGCCAGGGGGAGAGCCATTTAAAAACATCATATTGTGAAGTGCCCACAAAAAGCAAGGAGGGTTTGGGGGAAAGGGCTGACGAAAGGGGCCATGGGGGAAATCAAGAGATAGTGAGTTGATAAAAACAAATGGATTCAATCATTGATCAGTATGCAGCAAAGAGCCAAGATGACTGAGATTTCTTCAGAGTTGGGGGATAAAATGGCATTTCTGACTGTGACAGGGATTAGGTTGGGGGAGGCCAGGAGAGGAATAAGGAAAGCTTTATCTTCAGCATGTTCAGCTTTTATAGTAAGACATTTAGTTTAAGAAATGTTGTGAGCTGAGTACTGTGAGGCAATAAATTCAGAGAGCCACACTCCCCATATGATTCCTGGAAATCAGTAGGAATTTGGCTTAAGAAGGGATGGCAGAAGGTGATTTGTGGTGTTGTAACAGTCGCCTTGGAAGTTGAGATGGAAAATTTGTCCCTGAAAGGCTAAGCGGTTGGAGAAGACTCACTGGAAGTTTCTGTCCAGAGAAAATCATTGAAACGCAGTGGGGTTTTAAATATATGGTAGATGATGGAGGCTGGAACACTCAGGGGTTCCCATCTTGTAATAGGTCCACTTGTTAAGTCTTTGGCTTATGATCTAAAATGGGAATTTGTTAGTTACTTTTGGGCAAAAAGTTCCTGAGGTTCCCAGGGCCTTTATCTAATCCCAGTGATACCCCTCTTTCATTTTAATTTGTACTGTTACTTTTTTCTCTTTTCCATTTTTCTAGTTTTGAGATTAAAATCATTTGTCATTTATCAAAACATTTCACAGATTTTGAAAAAATATAGAAGAGAAATCTAATCTTTTGCTTTTAACAATGATTTATGTTTTTATTTTGAGTAATTAGAAAAATACTGAAAAGCACTAAGAATCAATAATGTAACAAATACATTTGGATCTTTACTCAGAATTGACAAATGTAACTTTTTTAAAAATTGTGGTAAGAACACTTAACATATCTACCCACTTAACAAATTTTTAGGTGTACAATACAGTATTGTTAAGTAAAGCACTGTGTTATATAGTGGACCTCTAGAACTTATTCATGTTGAATAATAACTATTACTATTTTTAAGTTTCTTTTTTCACCTTTATTGAGATGTAATTGACAAATAAAATTGTAAGATTTTCTATTCAAGTGTAATTTGACATAAAATATTATATTAGTTTCAGATGCACAACAGTGATTTAACATTTATATGCATTATAATGTGATCATCACAATAAATCTAGGTACCAGCTGTCACTATAAAAATTGTTACATATTATTAACTATATTCCTTATGCTGTACATTGTATCCCCATCTCCTATTTATTTTATAACTGGACTTTTTAAAAAATTTTATTCATTTATTTGTCAGAGAGAAAGAGGGCACAAGCAGGGGGAGCAGCAGGCAGAGGGAGAAGCAGATTCCCCACTGAGCAGGGAGCCCGATGCGGGACTTGATCCCAGGACCCTGGGATCATGACCTGAGCTGAAGGCAGATGCTTAACCAACTGAGCTATCCAGACATCCCATAACTGGACTTTTATACATTTTAATTCCTTTCCCCTATTTCACCCATCCCCACTCTCCCCTCTGGTAACCACCAGATTGTTCTCTGTTACTATTTTTAACATCAAGTTTGCTTTAGATATTTTTTCTAGTGGGAAAATAAAATGTTACAGACAAGTTAAATTCTGTCCCCTATTTCCAACCCCATTCCTCTCTATCCATTCCCAGAGGCAAAAATGAATTTGGTATGTATTTGGTATGTATTCTTCCATTTCATTCATATACATGTACATATGAATACATATTATATAGACTAGAATATATATTCTATATATAAATATATAGACAGAATTGTTCTGTGTGTTTTTCTTAATTTACATAAGTAATATCTTAATGTATGTGTCGTTCTGCAATGTATTTCTTTTTTTTCTTTTTTTTAAAAGATTTATTTGAGAGAGAGAGAGAGATCACAAGTGGGGGGGGAGGGGAAGAGGGAGAGGGAGAAGTAGACTCCCTGCTGAGCAGGGAGCCTGACATGGGGCTAGATTCCAGGACCCTGAGTTCATGACCTGAGCCAAAGGCAGATGCTTGACCAACTGAGCCACCCAGGTCCCCTGTTTTTTTTCATTCAACATCTTGTTCGGGGTTGTATTTCATTTTCCTTTTACATTCCCTTTTCCACTCAAACGATACCCTAGAGCCAATGACATGTACATTACTTTTTCATGATAAAATAATATATAATCCAAAAATTGGAAAAATCTGTCAACCGATAGCCCTTAGGACCAGAGAACTCTAAGTCCTACTGTAGACTTTAATTTGCAAAGGCTATAGACTGCTCAGCCAGCTCAGTGATTTTGGCTATAAAACATTAAAGACCAGAATTGGAAGTGTCTCGGGCGCCTGGGTGGCTCTGTTGGTTAAGCGACTGCCTTCGGCTCAGGTCATGATCCCAGAGTCCTGGGATCAGCGGGGAGACTGCTTCTCCCTCTGACCCTCTCCCCTCTCATGCTGTTTCTCTCTCTCTCTCTCTCTCTCTCAAATAAATAAATAAATAAATAAAATCTTAAAAAAAAAGAATTGGAAGTGTCTCTAGGGATACCTTCTTGTCAGGTACCTCCTACCCCATTTTATGAGAGTAACAGAGGCCCAGAGAAGGTAAATGACTTAGCAAGGGCACACATCCATTTAATATTGTACTTGAGACTCTTGGCTCCCTGTCCTGTATGTGAAACCTTTCCATGTTCAAAAAAGGAAAAAGAGAGAGGAGAGAAATTGAAAACTATATTTTTTATTATAATCATTTTAGTAATATGTGGGAGAAACAAAAGAATAGAAAAATGGCAAGAAATCAAGGACTGCCCATTTTAATATTTTGATCTTCTAATCTTTTTTCCTGTGTATCTTTATGTTTCTGTGGTTTTACCTGTCTTGGTTTTCTTCCACTTAACATTATAATGTCATAATGCACTGTTTTCAAAAGACAGATTTCTACATTGAAATCTTGCCAGTGAATAACTTTTAAGGCACAATTTGCTATTTAACCATTAAAATAGAGCAGGCAAGGACTTGTGTAGAAAAGGAAATGAGGATTATGGTATATTCCCCGGAAAGTTTGTTTCTGTCCTTTGACCAGATCTTATTCTTCTAAAAGACAGAACAACAAGATTGATATTTCCATGATTCCTGCTCCTGAAATATTCATTCAGAATGGTTACTTGTGCTCAGAAATGGCTTGGGGTGTGACCAATAGATGCCCTGATAGACCCCTCCTCCTCCAAACCAAGGTTAAGAGGTGCCCTTGAGGCCCACAGGGAACCAGTTCTGGAGATGCTCAGCTCAAAGAAGCCAACCCTGAGGAAAGGACAGTGGTTGTTTTCCCTGGTCAGCGGGGTGGGATGGGGTGTATAATTTTTCCAGAGCTGGAGCACAAAGAGGATGATAGTCTTTAAAACTTTTCCAGCATTTACTATGACAGAGAGGCATCCATCCCTGACAAACCACACCATTTCTATGCACACACACATACACGATTAGAATTTGTTGAGTACAATTTTGGTTGCGTTTATTGTAACACATGCAAAACTTCATTCAACTATTAAGACCTACTGGGACAGAGGTAATGGTTTATCATCCTAGACAATTCAGTGTGTTTGAAACAACGAAGCACTGAGAGATTAAGCCACGTGCTCAAGTTCGCATAGCAAAAAAGCACCATGCTGAAATTAAAAAATAAATTAAAAAAAATGAAAGCACTGCTATTCCTGGTCTAGGGTCTTGGAAAGCCAGAACTTAACCCACGGAAGCTCGCTATGCTTCTGCTTTAATCAGTTTAATTCTTTGCTAGCTGGCCCTTGCTGTCTTTGATTCTCTTTACATTGGCCAAGTGTCTATTTGCAATTGTTCGGAAGCACTTGACAGTTTCAATTTTTCAGTTCCGGGCTCTATTCTTTTGAGCAGGGCTGGAAAGCTAGGAGTCACACCAGTGGCTAGCTGCATTTCTGCCCTAAATTCACTGGGGGCTCTGTGTGTGTGTGTGTCTGTCTGTCTGTGTGTGTGTCTGTGTGTGTGCTCGTTTGCATGTGCACGTATGCCTGTGAATTAGTGAGGACTGTAGGATTGGGAATATTTAAGATCTTAAATTGAAATAATTTTTAAAATCCCTCTAAAAAGAACCCTCTCCCTTGCCAAAAGATTTTATTTTTAAGGACACTTATTTCTGCAGTTGACTGAGATTTAGAAATAGGCAGGATGAGGCTCAGCAAACATGCATTTCGCTGGGACATAGGGTGCTCTTGTTTCCAGGCCATAGAAGCCAGTGTTGGAACAAGTCCCAGCTGTGTTTACCCCCAAGATTCAAGTTTCAATTCAAGGGAGCTTCTTTTCACACCCTTTTCCCCTCCCCACAGCAAAAGCTGCTGAGCTAAAGCTGCTTTTAACAAGGAGTGGCTTTAGGCACTGAGTAGCATTTCCCTTTCAAAGTGGGCAGATAGCTTCTCTGTGGGAGTCTTAACCTGACACACCTTTCAAAGGCTTCGGGAAATGTGAAGTGGCACTTACTGCATATAGACTCCAAAGAACTTGCCTGCATGCTGACCAGCTTGGCTGTGGGAAACCTTGCAATTTTTTTGCCAATCCAAAGGCCCCCCCTAACCAGTCAGGTGTGAATGTGTGGATGTAGGGAGCATAAGGGGACTGTAGAAAGCTTACAGCTGTCCTCAGACTCAAGGAGGGTGGCAGACCAAGAAGTCCATTATTCGTCTGTTTCCAGTCTCAGGTAAGTATATATTGCAGTCCTCATTGGAAAAGACAAGAAAAGTGATACATTTATATGTCAATATAGATATATCAATACAGATAGAAATAGAGCTAGAGATAGATAGGTTCTGTTTCTCTGGAGAATTCTAATACAGATTTTGACCAAAAGTCCCCGTCATGACATTTACAAAAAATCTGGTCATAGATGAGTCAAAGTTATAGGCCAAAAGTGTCATGAAGAAAGCCAAGAAAGCAACTGGCCTCGAATGGGGTGAGTTTTAATCCCAGTTCAAAGATTAACTTTCTATTTGGCAAAAGCCTTACTTGGTGACTCCAAAATGGAGGGGGGAGGAGCTAACTACATCAGTGGTTCCCACCCTGAGGTCTCTGGTCATTCTAATGGACCACAAAAGTAATCATTGGGATCCTTAAGTCATTTTCAGTATTTCAAACTTTAATGAAAATAGAGCACTTAACTATCATACAACTGCCCCAGTTATCTGTCAAGTTTGTTTTTCCCCAAATTACACCAACCAAGCACAGTAACATTGGTTATCCATGCTGATCAGAAAGTCTGACGCATATGTGTGTGTGTGCATGTGTGAACATGGAAAAGCTATTATTTAATAAATGCCGTTTTTTCAGAAAAAAATTCATAGAAGCCTTGGGCCTTATAAAAAAAGATATTAGAAGGGTTTGGAAAGGTATGAAAAGATTGAGAAGAACTGATCTAACTGATCTGTGGCTGAGGTCCCTTGCAACTCTTTTGGGATATCTCATCTATTTACCTCTCTTGTCTTTTCCAGTGAGGATTGCCATATATACTTACCTGAGACACTGGAAACAGATGAATAATGGACTTCTTGGTTTAGGAGAGCCAATTGTGTGAGTTCCAGTCCTAGGACAGGTGACCAATGTCCCAGCTTAATAGTCAGGCAGAGAGAGACTTTAATATACATTAAAGGCATACAGTGTGGTTTGGAATTGTCTTGAGATTTGAGACAGGCTCTCAATTTCTGGAAGGGGTATTAAAGGAGCTATCTCATTCCATTTATCTGAAGCTTAGTTGTTCATAGATACAGTATATTTAAAGACTACCTACTAAGTTTAAGATACTATAGGTGGGAGGAAGGAGGTGGTAGGAGTAATAATGGAGTGGTAGGTAAGTAAAATAGCCCTCATTTCAGGGAAACTGTTTTATTATGGGAGAAATATGTGTACAGGACTATTTGAAGGCAACATGTAAGATAGTACATGCCTCTGGGGGTTGTAAATTGCATACATAATACTTTGTTCAGCAGGAATCCTTTGGGGGGAAAAAGGTGTATAATGGAAAAGGAGGAAACCAGCAACTGTACCATTTCTAACTGCCTGCTAGAAGAAGACAAATGTTTTTAAGTTTTGCCTCACTGGTGTTTTGTGCAGCAAATCACAACAAAATTTAGAAGCACTACCTTCCTGGCTATTGTATGTTTATCAAGTCTCACATTGACTCTTGGCCACAAAGAGTCTTTGTTCTACCTCCTGATAATAACTAGATCATCAAAACCATTTTTATCTGATACATTAATCAACTTTTCTAGATTACCTTGCTTAGATATATCCATAGACAAGCAACTACCTCCGAAGGCCATCCATGCCAGAACACTATTCTTTTTATTTTATTTTATTATTTTAATTGTGCTAAATACACATAACACATAATTTCCCATCTTAATTATTTTTAAGTGTACAGTTGCAAAATTAAGTACATTCATATTGTTATGCATTCATAGCCACCATCCATCTCCAGAACCCTTTTCATCTTGCAAAACTAAAACTCTGTACTCATTAAATAATAACTTCCAAATTTTCCAACTTTCCACCTCCCTCAAGCCCCCAGTGCCACCATATTATTTTCTGTCTTTATGAATTTGACTATTCTAGGTTCCTCACATAAGTGGAATCATGCAATATTTATTTGTCCTTTTGTAACTGGCTTATTTCACTTAGCATAAAGTCCTCAAGTTTCATCTATGTTGTAGCATGTGTCAGAATTTCCTTTTTTAAGGCTGAATAATACTCTATTATATGTATATATCATATTTTATATACATATATGTATATATGTATATGTCATATTTTGTTTAACCATTCATCTGTTGATACTCACTTGCTTCCACCTTTTGGCTATTGTGAAGGATGCTTCTATGAACAAATATTGCTTCAAGACTGCTTTCAAATCATTTGGATATGTATCCAGAAGTGAAATTTATACATCATATGATAATTCTATTTTTAATTTTTTGAAAAAACTGTTTTTCATAGCAGCTGCACCATTTTAAATTCCCACAAAGAGTTGCACAAGGGTTCCAAATTATCTATATCCTTGCCAAAATTTGTTATTTTCCTTTTTATCTAACAATAACCATCTTAATGTTTGTGCAGTAGTATCTCACTGTTGTTTAAATGTCCATTTCCCTAAAGATTAGTGATATTGAGCATCTTTTTGTGTGCTTATTGGCCATTTAAAAAATCTTTCTTGGAGAATTGTCTATTTAAGTTTTTGCTCATTTTTTAATTGGGTTATTTGGTTTTTTTGTTGCTGAGTTGTAGGAGTTCTTTATATATTTTGTATATCAATCCCTTTTCAGATATATGATTTGCAAATATTTTTTCCCATTCCATGGATTGCTTTTTCATTTGTTTTATTTAAATTCAATTAGCCAACATATACTACATCATTAGTTTTTGATGTAGTGTTCGATAATTTATCAGGTGCCTATGACACCCAGTCCTCAGCACCCAATTGCCCCAGCCCCTCACCTAGCTCCCCTCCAGCAACACTCAATTTGTTTCCTATAGTTAAGAACCTCTCATGGTTTTTCTCCCTCTCTGATGACTTCTCATTCAGATTTCCCTTCCTTTCCCTATGATCCTCTGCACAGTTTTTTTATGCTCCACATATGAGTGAAACCATATAATAATTCCTTTCTTTGATTGACTTATTTCACTCAGCATAAAACCCTCCAGTTCCATCCACGTCAATGTAAATGGTAAGTATTAATCCTTTCTGATGGCTGAGTAATATTCCACTGTGTGTGTGTGTGTATGTGTGTGTGCGTGCGTGTATAACCACATCTTTATCATCTTTACCCATTTATCTGTCGATAGACATTGGGGCTCTTCCACAGTTTGGCTATTGTGGACATTGCTGCTATAAACATTGGGGTGCAGGTGCCCCATCAGATCAATACATTTGTATCTTTGGGGTAAATACCCCCAAAATAGAGCTGCCCTACCAACCAGCTCTATTTTTAACGTCTTGAGGAACCTCCATACTGTTTTCCAGAGTGACTGTACCAGCTTGCATTCCCATCAACAGTGGAAGAGGGTTCCCCTTTCTCCACATCCTCACCAACATCTGTTGTTTCCTGACTTGTTAATTTTAGCCAATCTGACTGGCGTAAGGTGGTATCTCGTTATGGTTTTGAATTGTATGGTTTTGAATTGTATTTTGAAATGCAAGTGATGTGGAGCATTTTTTTTTTCATGTGTCTGTTGGCCATTTGTATATCTTCTTTGGAGAAATGTCTGTTCATGCCTTCTATCCATTTCCTGATTGGGTTATTTGTTATTTGGGTGTTGAGTTTGGTAAGTTATTCATGGATCTTGGTACTAGCCCTTTATCTGTTATGTCATTTGCAAATATCTTCTCCCATTCTGTAGGTTGACTTCTAGTTTTGTTGACTGTTTCCTTTGCTGTGCAAGAGCTTTTTGTCTTGATGAATCCCCAATAGTTCATTTTTACTTTTGTTTCTCTTGCCTTTAGAGATGTGTCTAGCAAGAAGTTGCTGTAGCCGAGGTCAAAGAGGTTGCTGCCTGTGTTCTCCTCTAGGATTTTGATAGATTCCTGTCTCACATTTAAGTCTTTAATCCATTTTGAGTTTATTTTTGTGCATGGTGTAAGAAAATGGTCTAGTTTCATTCTTCTACATGTGCCTGTTCAATTTTCCCAGCACAATTTATTGAAGAAACTGTCTTTTTTCCATTGGATAGTCTTTCCTGATTTGTCGAAGATTAGTTGCCCATAGAGTTGAGGATCCATTTCTGGGTTCTCTATTCTGTTCTATTGATCTATGTGTCTGTTTTTGTGCCAGTACCATGCTGTCTTGATGATCACATCTATGTAACATAGCTTGAAGTCAGGCATTGTGATGCCCCCAGCTTTGGTTTTCTTTTTCAACATTCCTATGGTTATTCAGGGTCTTTTCTGGTTCCATACAAATTTTAGGATTGTTTGTTACAGCTGTGTGAAAAATATTGATGGTATTTTGATAGGGATTGCATTGAAAGTGTAGATTGCTCTGGGTAGCATAGACATTTTCACAGTATTTATTCCTCCAATCCAAGAATGTGGAATGTTTTTCCCTCTCTGTGTCTTCCTCAATTTCTTTCACAAGCATCCTGTAGTTTCTAAAGTACAGATTCTTTACCACTTTGGTTAGGTTTATTCATAGGTATCTTACAGTTTTTGGTACAATTGTAAATGGGATCAACTTCTTAATTTCTCTTTCTTCAGTCACATTGTTAGTGTATAGAGATGCAGCTAATTTCTGTGCATTGATTTTGTATCCTGCCACATTGCTGAATTGCTCTATGAGTTCTAGCAATTTTGGGGTAGAGTCTTTTGGGTTTTCCACATAAATTATCATGTCATCCCCAAAGAGTGAGAGTTTAACTTCTTCTTTGCCAACTTGAATGTCATTTATTTATTTAGTTAGTTAGTTTTCTGATTGTTGAGGCTAGGACTTCTAGTTCTATGTTGAACAACAATGGTGAGAGTGGGCATCCCTGTCGTGTTCCTGACTTTAAGGGAAAAGCTCTCAGTCTTTCCCCATTGAGAATGATATTCACTGAGGGCTTTTTGTATATGGCTTTTATGATATTGAGGTATGTTCCCTCTATGTCTACACTGTGGAGAATTTTAATCAAGAAAAGATGCTTTTATTTTGTCAAATGCTTTTTCTGTATCTATTGAGAGGATCATATGGTTCTTGTCCTTTCTTTTATTAATGTGATGTATCACATTGATTTGTGAATGTTGAACCAACCTTGCAGTCCAGGAATAAATCCCACTTTGTCGTGGTGAATAATTGTTTTAATGTACTGTTGGATCCTATTGGCTAGTATCTTGGTGAGAATTTTGGCATCCATGTTCATCAGTGATACTGATCTGTAATTCTCCTTTTTGATGGGGTCTTTGTTGTTGGGACCAAGGTAATGCTGGCTTCATAAGATGAATTTGGAAGTTTTCCTTCCATTTCGATTTTTTGAAACAGTTTCAGAAGAATAGGTATTAGTTCTTCTTTAAATGTTTGGTAGAATTCCCCTGGGAAGCCATCCAGCCCTGAACTCTTGTTTGTTGGGAGACTTTTGATTACTGTAGTGCTTTTTAATCTCCAAGTGTTTGAGTTCCTTCCAAATTTCTTCTTGTGATTGAGTTCAAGTTTCAAAGCACTGTGGTCTAAAAATATGCAGGGAATAATCCCAATCTTTTGGTACTGGTTGGGACGTGATTTGTGACCCAGTATGTGATCTAGTCAGGAGAATGTTCTATGTACACTGAAGAATAATGTGTATTCTGTTGCTTTAGGATAGAATGCTCTGTATGTATCTGTGAAATCCATCTGGTCTAGTGTGTCATTCAAAGCCCTTGTTTCCTTGTTGATTTTCTGCTTAGATGATCTTTCCATTGCTGTGAGTGGGGTGTTAAAGTCCCCTCCTATTATTGTATTATTATTAATGTGTTTCTTTAATTTTGTTATTAATTGGTTTATATAATTGTCTGCTCCTGAGTTAGGAGCATAAATGTTTAGAATTGTTAGATTTTCTTGTTGGATAGACCCTTTAGGTATGATATAAGGTCCCTCTTCATCCCTTACTACAGTCTTTGGTTTAAAATCCAATTTGTCTGATATAAGGATTGCTACCCCAGCTTTCTTCTGATGTCCATTAGCATGATAAATATTTCTCCGCTCCCTCATTTTCAATCTGGAGGTGTCTTTGGGTTTAAAATGAGTCTCTTGTAGACAGCATATGGGTGTCTTGCTTTTTTATCCAATCTGACACCCTGTGTCTTTTGATTGAAGCATTTAGCTTATTTACATTCATTGTAACTACTGAAAGATATGAATTTAGTGCCATTGTATTGCCTGTAAAGTCCCTGTTTCTGTAGATTGTTTCTTTCTAGTCTATGTTACTTTTGGGCTCTCTTCACTTACAGGGTCCCCTTTAATATTTCTTGCAGGGCTTGTTTAGTGACCACAGATTCTTTTAGTTTCTGTTTGTCCTGGAAGGTCTTTATTTCTCTTTCCATTCTGAATGACAGCCTTATTGGATAAAGTATTCTTGGCTGCATGTTTTTCTCATTTAGTGCCCTGAATATATCATGCCAGCCCTTTCTGGCCTGCCAGGTGTCTGTGGATAGGTCTGCTGCCAGTCTAATGTTTCTATCTTTGTAGTTTAAGGAGCTCTTGCCTCAAGCTTCTTTCAGGATCTTCTCTTTATGTCTGAAATTTGCAAGCTTTGCTATTATCTCTTGGTTCGTTGATCTATTTTATTGATTTTGAGGGGGTTTCTCTCTATGTCTTGGACTTGAATGCCTGTTTTCTTCCCCAGGTTAGGGACATTCACAGCTATGATTTGCTCAAATATATCTTCTGTCCCTCCCTCTCTCTCTTTCTTCTTCCTCTGGGGACCCCAATAATTCTAATATTGTTTTACTTTATGGTATCACTGATTTTTTGAAGCTCCTCTCATGGTCCATTAGTTGTTTTTCTCTTTTTTCCTCAACTCCCTTCCTTTCCATATCTTGTCTATGTCACTGACTCTCTCTTCTGCCTCATTCACTCTAGCTGTTAGAGCATCCATTTTAGACCTCATCTCAGTTACAACATTTTAAATTTCAGCCTGATTAGATTTTATTTCTGCACTAAGAGATTCTCTAGTGTCTTTTATGCCTTTTTCAAGCCCAGCTAGTAACTTTCTAATCATTATCCTGAATTCCAGGTCTGATATTTTACTTATATCTATATCGATTATGTCTTTGGCAGAGAGTATCACCTCTGGTTCTTTCTTTTGTTGTAAATTTCTCCTTCTAGTCATTTTGTCCAGAGTAGAATTGATGAACAAGGGAACAAAATGAAAAATATCAACCATGACCCGAGTGAAATACACACTAGACAAATCTGAAGAGTTCAAAAACCAAAAAACAAAAGAAAAAAAAGCAAAAATAAAAGAGAGAGAATATAATCTCCCAGGTGGACAAAACAGGGTGATCCAATTGGTCCTGGGTGTATTTTGGTCTGTTTGTTAGAAGACACTAAATCCCAAAATTGTAAAGAAAGCAAAACTTACATATATATACAAAAATAAATTGAATATAGTGAAAGGAAGCCAAAATGAAGAATATATCTATAAAATGTATCTAGAAAAATGAAAATTAAAAGACTTAAAAACAAAGATTTGGTGGAATAAGAAACTAGTTGAAAAGGGAAAAAAAGAAAAAGGAAAAGAAAATTTTAAACTGAAGTACTGAAGATTCATGAGAACAAACCTCAAGTTCTATATACTATTTTCCCCTAGCCCAGGAGTTTTTCAGTTCTGAGTGATCCATAAACTTGGTATTCACCTAATGTTCTAGCTGGTCTTCTTGTGGAGGGGCCTGTGGCATTGATCCTCAGGTGTCTTTGCCTCGGAGGAGTTACACCACCCTTTGCCAGGGTGCCAGGCTCAGTATAAGCTGCTTTGGGTTGCTCTACGTGGCTTTTGTTCCCCGAAGGCTTTCCCCACTGCTTTAGAGGATGAAAAAAAAAATTAAAAATGTGGCAGCTCCCTGATCTCCAGCCCCAGAGCTGAAAGATCTCTGCCCCCACTCTTAAGTGCACCCTCAGGGAAAAGCAGTCAATCCATTTTGTGTGCGCCAAACTCCACAGACTCTTGTGGTGCACACCAGCACCAATCCTGGGTGGGGGAGGGGGTTCTCACTGTGGCCCCTCCTCTTGCTTGGTCCCTGCTGGAGGGAGGTTGCCTGATCGTGGGCACACCCTTGCCGCTCCTCCCAGGGGATAGAGCAAAGTCTCCCAGGGCTTGTCACTTGGTGGGTCCCTGCTTGGAGAGTAGTTGCTCGATGTTTACGGCAACACCTATCTGAAGGCCACTCCAGGGCTCACTAATTTAAGCTGGCTTCCCCACTTCAGTGTTTGGGAACTCTGCTGCATTTAGGCACCCACGTGCTTTCTGTGACCCTGGGGATCCTCAGACCACATTGTCCCAACTAGGATTCTGCCCCAGTTAACCCCTGAGCACCTTTCAGGCAGGGATATCCCTCACAGGAGCAGACCTCTAAAAGTTCTGATTTTGCACTCCCCTGCTCTATCCCTTTCCAGTAGCCAGCTTAAGGTGACTCCCTTCTCCTGGGGTTTATCTTCTGACATATCTGCCCAGATTCATGTCTCCACACCTCCTACCTTGCAAAAAGTGTTCGCTTTTCTATTTGTAGAATTGCAGAAAAGAATTGTGGGTCCTCTATTCTTTTGCCATCTTCCTCAACTTTATGGATTGCTTTTTCTATTTGTTGATAATATCTTTTGATGCACAAATTTTTAAATTTTGATATAGTCCAATTTATCTAGTTTTTTCTTTTGTTGCCTGGGCTTTTGGTATCCTGGCCAAGAAATCATTGCCAAATCCAACATTATGAACTTTTCCTGTATGTTTTCTTCTAGGAGTTTTATAGTTTTAACTGTTGCATTTAGGTCCTTGATTCATTTTGAGTTAATTTTTGTATACGGTGTGAGGTGAGAGTCCAACTTCATTCTTTTGCATGTGGATTTCCCATTTTCCCAACACCATTTATTGGAAACAGTGTCCTTTTCCCATTGAATGGTCTTGGAACCCTTGTTGAAAATTATTTGACTATTAATTTGAAGTTTTATTTCTGTGCTTTATTCTATTCCATTAGTATATATGTCTGTCCTTATGCCAGTTTCAAAATGTTCTTATTACCGTAGCTTTGTAGTAATTTTTGAAGTCAGGAAGTATGATGCTTCCAACTTTGTTCTTCTTTTCAAGATTGTTTTGGTTATTTGAGGTCCCTTATGATTCCATATGAATTTTAGGATGGATTCTTCTATTTCTGCAAAAACTGTCATGGTTTTTTTTTTTTTATATGGATTGAATTGAATCTATAGATTGCTGTGGGTGGTATTGACATCTTAACATCTTAACATTAAGTTTTCCAATCCATAAACATGAATGTCTTTTTATTTATTGGTGTTTTCTTTAATTTCTTTCAGCAACATTTTGTACTTTTCAGTGTACAAGTCTTTAACTTTCTTGGTTGTTTATTCCTAAATATTTTATTTTTCTTGATCCTAGTGTAAATGGAATAGTTTTCTTAATTTTTTTGGATTGTTCATTGTTAGTGTATAGAAACATAACTGATACTTGTGTGTTGGTTTTGTATCCTGTAACTTTGTTAAATTTGTTTATTAGTTCTAACAGTTTTTTTTGTGGAATCTCTAGGGGTTTCTATATATAAGGTCATGTCATCTGAATAGAGATAAATTTCTTCTTCATTTCCAACTTGGATACTTTTTAGTTCTTTTCAGAAAACCTATTCTTAAACTGAACTAAAATGTGTTTTCTTGTAGCTTTCCCTGTTTTTTAAAGATTTTATTTATTTATTTTGAGAGAGAGTGAGGGGAGGGGCAGAAAGGGAGAAAGAGAATCTGAAGCAGATTCTACACTGAGTGCCGAACCCAACACAGGGCTTGATCTCATAATCCCAAGATCATGACCTGAGCCAAAATCAAGAGTTGGTCGCTCAACCAACTGAGCCACCCAGATACACCTCCCTGTTTTTTTAAATAACCTTTTTGTTTTAGAACAGTTTTTGATCTACAGAAACACTGTGACAATAGTATAGAGTTTCTATATACCCCATATCCAGTTTCTTCTATTATTAATATCTTGCATTACTACGGTACATTTGTCACAACTAGCAAACGAATATCAATACTTTATTATTAACTAAAGTCTATATTTGTATTTTTTCTCTTTAAATTTTTATTGTTATGTTAATCACCATACATTACATCATTAGTTTTTGATGTAGTGTTCCATGATTCATTGTTTGTGCATAATACCCAGCGCTCCACACAGAACGTGCCCTCTTTAATACCCATCACCAGGCTAACCCATCCCCCACCCCCTCCCCTCTAGAACCCTCAATTTGTTTTTCAGAGTCCATCATCTCTCATGGTTCGTCTCCCCCTCCGATTCCCCCCCTTCATTCTCCCCCTCCTGCTATCTTCTTTTTTTTTCTTAACATATATTGCATTATTTGTTTCAGAGGTACAGGTCTGTGATATATTTGTATTTTCTTACTAATTCACTAATGTTCTTTTTCCAGGACCTATCCAGGATACCACATTACATTTAGTCATCATGTCTTTTTAGCTCTTCTTGACAGTGACAGTTTCTCAGACTTTCCCTTACCAGTTTTAAGGATTAGTGGTCAGGTATTTTGTAGAATATCCCTCCTTTATGATTCATCTGATGTTTTTAACATGATTAGACTAGAGTAATGTGTTTTAGGGTGGAAGACCAGAGAGGTAAAATGCTATTCTCATCACATCATATCATGGGTACATATCTATCAACATGACTTATCACTGTTGATGTTGACTGTGATGACCTGGTTAAGGTGTGTTTGTCAGGTTTCTCCACTGTGAAGTTACTTTTTAAAATTTCCATAATGTGTCCTTTGGAAGGAGTTACTTTGGGCAGTCCACATTTTAAGACTGGAGAATCATGTACCACTTCCTTAAGAATGAAGTATTTACATGTATTATTTGGAATTCTTGTGCACTTGAGATGTGTCTGTTCTCTCTCATTTATTTATTCAATCATTTATTTATATCAGTATTGGCTCATGGATTTTTTATAAAGTATTTTAATTCCAGTATAGTTAACATACAGTGTTATGTTAGTTCCAGGTATACAATATAGTGATTCAATAATCCTATACATTACTCCGTGATCATCATGATAAGTGTGCTCTTTAATGTCCATCACCTATTTAACCCATTCCCCCACCCATCTCTCCTTTGGTAACCATCAGTTTTTTCTCTAGAGTTAAGAGTCCGTTTCTTCATTTATTTCTATCTCCTTTTTTCCCTTTGCTCATTTGTTTTGTTTCTTAAATTCCACATATGAGTGATATCATATGGTTTTTGTCTTTCTCTGACTGACTTATTTCACTTAGTATTATACTCTCTAGCTCTGTCCACATCATTGCAAATGACAAGATTTCATTCATTTTTATGACTGAATAATATTCCATTTATATATACCACTTCTTTATCCATTCATCTATTGATGGACACTTGGGCTGTTTCCATAATTTGGCTATTATAAATAATACTGCTATAAACATAGGGGTGCATGTATCCCTTTGAATTAGTGTTTTTGTATTCTTTGGGTAAGTACCAAGCAGTACGATCACTGGATCATAGGGTAGTTCTATTTTTAACTTTTTGAAGAACATCCATACTCTTTTCCAGAGTGGCTGCACCAGTTTGCATTCCCACCAACAGTGCAAGATGGTTCCCCTTTCTCCACATACTCACCAACACCTGCTGTTTCTTGTATTGTTGATTTTAGCCATTCTGACATGTGTGAGGTGATATCTCATTGTAGTTTTGATTTACATTTTCTTGATGGATTTTTATTTTAAACTTCGGATTATAGTCCAATTCTAATCTATATTGTTTCTCAAATCATTCTAGTTTTGACCATTGGGAGCTTTTTCAATTGGCTCCTGTGTTCCTTTGGCATATCTCCATTATTGTGGGTTAATTTTGTTTTCTTTTGAGCCTGGTTGGTTTTAGTTTTGCCTTCTGCCACACACACAAAAAATCTCTGTTATGTGTAACAACCCTTCAGATTTCTGAAAACAACCATCATTACCCCATCTACTCTTCTCCAGACTAAACATTTCCCACCCATTCCTTTAGACACTCCTCATGTGACAGATTTATTGACTCCTTTCTCTCCTTGTTGTTTTCTTCTGGAAACATTCCATTTTGTCAGTTACTTGAACTGCCTCCTTCTACTCTTTACCTTCCACAACATTGTATTATAAAGTTTGAGAGAAATCAAAAGTAGTTTCACTTCTGGAAACTATTTGTGATAGTACCTAGTACACAAGCTTTATCATGAATAAATGACCCTCTATTAGAATGAAGACCCCTAGGAGAAATATAATGCTCCTGCTTTGTGCAAAGCTTAATATTTTTCAAAGCAACTTAAGAACTCATTTCTTTGATGCTTCTAACCCTTTTGTGAGGCAGATAGGACATGTAGTGGTATGCCCAGAAAACGAAGGCTCAGAGAAGGTGCCTTGTCTGAAGTCACCCTATAAGTTAGATGGAACTGGGTTCTTCTGACTCTTATTCTGATAACATTTATATTTTGTTTAAACTTTGACTGTGTCAGCTAATATTTGTTTGTCAGCCCTTCAATTTAATCAGAATTGCCAGTACATTTGCATATGAGCTGAACTTAGCCTCCTGATATAAAATGATATATGAAATGTAAGTCTGAAAGGCAAACTTTTATAAAATGCTTTTAAAAATTAAAAATCATCTTTGTATGTTCATAGATATCAATTGGGTGATCAAGCAGAACCTAGAAAGCATATAGGTTAACTTTGGGAATAGAAGTGTGAACAGAACAAAAAAAAAAAAAATGTTTTCTAATTGTCCTTGCTTGCTGCGGATATTAGGCAGCCAGCTTTGTCTCTTTTTCACGACTTATCACATTCTAATCGAAAGGTGCTCAGGTGCAGCTAATCCCAAACAGTGTATAATCCCCAGATAATTTATACAGTAATATGTTGTCACACATACACACCTCAGTGCCCAGTCCCTTCTCTTCTATTTTGGAGGTTGCAGAGACTGCACTGGGAGATTTGGCAAATGACACCAAATTTTATTACTGAGATGTCTCTGCTCTTTAATAACCAGGGCAAGAAGATAATAAGAGCTTTGTCATATGGGCTGGTACTTGTGTGGAGAAAATAAAAGAGCTGGAAAACTTTTCTCCCTTTCTACCTGATCACTCCCTCCATATTAAAACCAGTTTGTTCAAACCAGAAACTGCAGTGTATACAGAATATTTCAGATCACAATTTTTGGGGATGAATTTTTGCCATACCCAAAGAGCCTATTGCCTTCAAGGAGTCATCAGTTGAAAAGAAACAGCTAGCTGTCTATGGCGCCACCTACTGGTGTGTGTGGGGGAATGGAAAAGGTAATTTATTTGAAAGGTAAGAGGTTTGGTTGGCAAATAGAAAGTGTTGAATTTTAGGGCTGAGGGAGGGTAAGTATCTGGAGAAAGAAACAGGCAGCAAAGAGACTGAGGGCTAGACATTTCAACTCTGATAACAAAGGATAAGGAGGAGTAAGTGAGCATAGACACAAATCCCTATTCCAAGAGTGAAGGTTGTTAAGGAAGGTCTCTTAGCTTTAATACTTTATGGATCTCTGAGATGGAGGGTTGATAGAGGAACCTGGTAAGCATGACTAAGTAGTTGAATTTATTCTAGAAAAAGAGGAGATTGGGGTGGGCTTTTAATTATTTGAAATCATGAACTTTATTTCTTTACTACCTGAAAGAGGTTCTGAGGTACATATAAGGAATGTGAATTCTTTTTTTTTTTTTTTAACCTGGAGAAAACCTAAGTCCTTTGGAAACCTGAGCTTTTTAATCCTCCTTTAACCCCCCAAAGTATTGATCATTGTAAATGTGATCAACATGTTCCTTCCCTAGATAGGAGTATCTAAATTAATGGCAGAGCCAGGTAATGACTGTAGGTCCAAATGGCCCTGACTAGCCCTGGTTGTCGGGCAGCTTTGAGTAAATTTAGGAGAAAAGAATTTCCCTAAAGGGTCTGATAAGCCCAAAATGAGACTTTGAAGAAAAGCTTCCACACCATCCATAGACATTCTCTTATTATGGGTACATGGGTACCGAGTATTTAAAAAATTTTCTAACTTATCTGAACCCAGTCTTCCCATTTCCATCTTGGGTGCCAGATCTCCTACATTCTCTCATCTCTTCTTTCTCCCATGTTTGCTGAATACACAAGACTAAGTATAATAATGTTGCACACAAAATAAAATGGCTTGCTTAGCTGTGACCTTAAGGCCAGGCGTAAGATAGTCTATACAGGTCTTAGCTCCCTCATCAGATAAACGCTTTAAGTCTTTTTAAAAAATGTGAGAGGAAGAAACAAAAAAAAACCTTCAGACTTTAATTCTTCCATTTGTTCTGCAGCCTTAGAACTTAGAACTAGGTGGCAAAGGAAAGGAAAAAAAAAGGAAAAGTCCTTTCTCCCCCTTAGGTTCTAGAATAATACAACGAAACACATTCAGTTTTCTATCATCTGAAGTCATCTGCTTTGTAGATTATTCGGACTTTTGTTTCTTTGTTTTGGCTGTTCAGTGTCACTTCTACTAAAATTTATATATGTGTATGTGTATGTGTGATATATCTATCTCTCTATCTCTATCAATCTATCTATCCATCATCATCTGTATTTCTGAGTCTACCGGAAGAGCAGTTGCAGGGCTTGGCATGCAGAGGGAAACAGAAAAATGTGGGGACAAAAATCAGTCCATTTCTAGTACTCTCATTTCTTCATAGCTAAGTCATCTTTAGTTTTAAAAATATAACTGTCTAACTCCTCCTCCTTGCTCACTCCCTTTCCCATACATACATTCTCTTTCTCCTCTCTCTCTCCTTTACCCTCTTTCCCTCTTTCCTTCTTTAGCAAGTCCAGTGGACAAACTAGTCGGACACCTCAAAAACACTCTAATTCTAAGAAAGAAACTAAATTCTGCCTCTGACATTCCATTCCCCCTGTGGTTTTAATTAGGTGTAAATTCTCCTATGCTTGGTTTGAAACATGCCTCAGGATCTTAGGGAAATGGCAGGCAGATGGGGTATTAATGCAGGGTGATGTTTCTCACTTCACAGTGCCCATGCAACATTTATTGTCATTAAAATAGTGCCATTTAAATGAGGTAGCTGATGTTGGAAAATGAACACAGAGTTGATCATTGTTCTGTGGATCTGAGATTTGATGAATTAGCTGAATTAAAGGTAGTGCTTCAACTCTGCTTATGCAATATGTATCTACGTATCACTCAATAGTGAAACCCTAGAGACTCTGACAGTAGGACGAAGCCTCTAAAGCTTCGAGGTTGCGAGGTTAAAAGTACCTGCTTTTCCTACTTTACCAGGCTATGAGGAAAATGACAAATATACTATGTGTACAGTGGCCTGAGTGCCTAAAAAGAAAAATGTAGATGCTTTATTAGCTGTGTGTAAGATCTTTGGTTAATTCCCCAGAGCCCTGTAGAGTCCTGGAAGCCCTGTCACTAATATCTCTTTTCCCTTCCTGGATTTTTGTTTTCCCTTAAAGCCCAGGTTAAAGAGAAATTGATTCCTTTCTATCTTCTCTTCAGCTTTTGTCCCTCTGCATTGAAGCTTTGAATTCAGAAAACCTCTTTGGGTCCGTTTCTCTGTCCATTAATGTTTAGGCTTAAACACTGAACAACTTCACAGAACTAATTAGGTTTTATGGCCTGTGGCCAAGTCAACTAATATTGCTTCGTAGAATTTCCAAGAGGAAAAGAAATACATATTTAGGACTTGGTAAAACTTCCCTTAAAATATATCATTGTACATGCAAGTATTGCTGACCCTGGGGAAATGTTTTGTACTAGCCCAGCTTGGGAACATCCAGTTTTTTGTGCTGTATTCTTTATGACTTCACTCCGGGTTGAACTGTGAAAAGGTGAGGGAGACAGGAGCCATTTTGGAGAAGTAGAATAGACTGAATCAAATATATAAAGAACACGGCTTGATTAATTCAAAACTGAAGCCTTGGGCTTCTCAGTCTCATGCTCCACAGCAATAATTTCTCCTTGGCCAGAGGCCTAAGCATCTGTGTCCAAATCCCATACTCTTTCCTGGACAAATTCATCAAGTCAAACCTTGGGTTCGCTTGTTTTTTTTTTTCCCCCTGCATCATCCCCTAATTTAAGTTAAGCTTAAAAATGAAAGCCATTAAATAGTAAAACAAACAAACACACAACAATAACAAAACATTATGTTCTGGCCCTCGGAGGTCAATTTAATGTGATTAGCAGCATAAAATTTCACAAAAGCTTTTGCTGGAGGATTACCAGAAACAGGATCATTCAATACGTTGCCATGCACTGCCATTCTTCCACTTTGGCATTATTTATTGATTGTAGCTGAAGCACAATATTTGTACCTATTAAGCCTTTTAGTTTCCTTTCAGGTTTTCTGAGTAAAAGTGGAACTGTACCATTATTGTTAAACCATTCTCAAGGCCAGAAAACCTCTTGAATATTGTTTACATCCCTGGTTACAAAGGCAAGTACTGAGGTGGAGTTGCTCTGCCTGCTTTGATTCATTTCAAAGGTAACACTTTGTGTGTGTGTGTGTGTGTGTGTGTGTGTGTTCATACAGGAGGGGGTAGTGAGTGGAGCAAGAGTTTTAAGGAAGTAGGGGGGCTGGAAGGAAAAATAACTTTCAATGAATTGAAACTGCATAATGAAAAGGTTCTGAAATTTAATTACAAAAAAAATGGCTGTGTTTTTTCTCTCACCTCCTCCTCTCTCTCCTTCCCTCTTCCCCACCCTCCCCAAAGCACTGAAGTAAAATGAGACTTTCAGATCAAATCTACACACCCACTCTAGGTCTGTTTTGAGAAAGGGATTTTTTTTCTCCCCTTATTTACTTTGTGGCAGTGACAGAATGGATATTGCAAGATGTAGTTATGATGTAGTCTTGCCACTGTTAGGTTTAGTTCCCCTCCTCTGTACTGCTTTCTGGCAAGCAGGGTCAAAGCTTCAATAGCTTGCTGTGGCCACATTTCTCACTAGCTCCTGTGGTTTCACACTTGGCCATTCAGTATTCAGTCATTGTCCCTCTGACATATGGCTTGAAAAAGTTGGAAGTCTAGTTTCCAAGTTTGGAAATACTTAAGTGTTGCAGTGGAGTGTGGGTTTGTCCTTGTGGCTGCAGGTTCTGTTGAGGATTTTTGGAAAAGGAATAAAATGTCTTTTTAATTTAATCAAGAATATGTTTGTGAACATGTACATAATTCAAATAATGTATTTTGGAGCATGCTCACATTATTTAATACTGGGGTTTCTCTTTTTTAATTTTTGTCTAGGACTCTTTAGTGTGCCTATACCTGATTCCCTTAATGTGTTTTCAGGCTAGTTGTCAATTTCCAGTTGCTCTAAAGTGTAGCTTCTGGATTTTCTTTCTCCTGGTTTCTATTCTCTTCTAGTTTGTGTTTTCTCTTCAAAGTAAAATTGCACCTAATTAATAAGGGTAGATGAGTATTCAGTTTTAATACTGTCTGTGAAAACCTGTCTCCTATACTTCCTCTGTTAGGAATATTTTCTTCACTTGCAGCACAAACCTCTCCCGTAGGTGGTTAAGAGAAACGTGTAGGTCTAGGATCAAAGTCCTAAAATAGGATCAAGGTCATCAGACATGCAACCAAGATGAAGACAGAGGCCCATGGGACAACAGCTGGAATGTGTAGTATAGTGAGCTATGGGGACGAGGAAGAAACTAAGTACGAGTTTGGTCGAAAGAGAGAGAGAAGAGAGGGAGAGAGCGTGAGAGAGGGAGAGAGGGAGAAAGGGAGAGAGAGAGAGAGAGAGAGAGAGAGAGAGAGAGAGAGAGAGAGAGAGAGAGAGAGATTGGGTCAGGAAGAACCTGAAGCAGGAAGATAGAGAGAAGCAAAAGCAAACTCAGGAGAAGTGTGTTTCTGGTTATGGCTGTTCACTGAGCACCCCTTGTTTCTCTCTCTTATTATTATCTTTCAGCTGACTCTCAGATGTGCACAATGTAGATCTTTCAACCCACTTCTTTAATGAATTTATCACTTTCACAGTCTTTTTTAACTCTCTCTTTTTCATGGCATTTGAGAACCCAGAACTAGATGTGCTACCTCAAGAAGAATTTGATCAGTACTCTGGGAAGATAGATTTACCTTTCTGTCTTGTATTTGTAACATGAAACCACATGTACACTCAATAACCACCTTGACTGACTCATTTTCTTTATAGTCCATTGTGATCCTGAAATCCTTTGAGTGTTACATCTCTCAATCTGATCTTAACAGAGACATAAATAAGTAAATAAATAAATAATAAATTTCTGAAGTCAAATGTATTTAGGAAATAATGGATTAAACAAAATAAAACTATTTACTGTAAGTTTCCAGAGTCTTTCTGTTAATGTATATTGTGACTCTGGGGATATGCAACTTTTCCCAAACTCATTTGCTGAAAATTCCTTTTAGTAATATTTTGAGAAATACTTGTTGAGTTCCAGTGCATATAGTTTGAGAAACACTGTTTTGGAAATTTAGAGGACTTGAAGCTTTTAAATCAAATGATGTTTCCTTTATAATTTTGGTTTCCACGTCCATATGGTCTTTGCCACTTCTGTGCCCCAACAAAAGAAAACCTTTTATCATCCAATGTTATTACTTGGCATCCATCCATCTCACTGTGGTGTTCACTTCAAAGCCTAACAATTTGCTTTCCCGTCCCATTCCATTCTTTCTTACTTTTCCACTTTGGCCCTGGGAATTAAAATAGTCCATCCTGCCCCACACAGCTGATTTCATCTTATTAGTTTTGCAGACCTGGACATTAATGGAAATAATGAGAAACTTATAATTGTATAGTGTTTTATATTTTCAAGGTACCTTCACATCCACTATCTCATTTGATCCTCTCCACACCTCAGTAGGTAAGCAGAGCATGGGTTATTACCCCATTCTAGGGTAATCAAGGCCATACAACTAAGGATAGAGCCAATAAGGTTTTTAGATGATTAACTTTTCACTACACAACCCACTCATATATATATATATATATATATATATATATGTATACACACACACACACACACACACACACATACACATATATGAATTTGCTTGGCAAATGTGAGAACTTGCTGAGAAAGGAAATGTGGAAAATTGTTTGGCAGGAAATCACATGTGGAAGGGCCCAGCTGGGTCACTTAATGCTTGAACACTATGTGGGAAGCTATATCAGAAAAGAAGCCAAGACAATCCTAGATTAGGCTGTCACAGAAAAGACTCATTACTAGATGTCAGGGACCCTTTCCCATTGCTGAGAGGGACTTCTGGTCATGAAAATCTCTAACCTCCTCCCTGACTCTGTACTAGAAGGACTGACTAGTTTACCTTACATCTATTTTTGTGATGTATTTTGTAATGGGGCAATTTTCATGCTGACTGGAGCCATACAGGAGGAACCCTTTTGGTCTAAAGTAGTGGTCTTCAAGGGAGGGAGGAAGAAAATTTGGGACATTTGGCAATGTCTGGAGACATTTTTGGTCACAACTGGGTGGAGGGGTTGCTAGTGGCATCTAATGGGTAAAGGCCAGGAATGCTTCTAAACTTTCTACTATTCATAGGTGAACTATTTGTCCCCTCCATACACACAAGAAAAGGATTATCTAACCCACCATATCAGTGGTGCCCAGATTGAGAAACTATGACCTAAGTGAAGAGTCTGGGTCCCATAGGAGTTGTTTTGATTTGCTTTCTGCTTCTTTCCCCTGTATTTGCTCTGTATGTGTGCCTCTGTATGTGTGTGTATGTGTGTGTGCATGTGCATGCATGTGTTGGGGCTTATCCATCCGAGTAATGTAGGAAAGGCTCTCAGAACACCTGCATAGTATTATAGTGCTGTGAAAAAATGAGTGTGCATCACAGTCCACTTGAGGGGAGATTCACGAAGGGTATTGGGCTCCTCTGGGGTTGTAGGTACAGTGCACACACCCAAGGACACAGAATCAGCTGCCAACATTTGCCTGAGAATGGCTGTTTGTATATCTGTCTTGCTTCTATCAATTCTCAGACTCCATACGCCTCAATTCTTACTTGCAGATTAGGCATCAGCGGCTCCTGTCAGCTTTAGGACACAAATCTGGCCAGAAGTGCCTAGAAGCTGTCTAATGAAGTGCTCTTGAGGTTTGAAGATGAATTGGGTACTTTCTTTTAGGTTGAACTGAGAGGAAAATTTGGGGGTCGTGGCTTATGTGATGGTTGCCTAGGCTTTTCTCCAATAGTCTTATGTGTAAGAAGATATTGTGATACACTCAGCCGCTACAGATGTGAACACGTGGGATCCAAAGAGAGAGCAGTGCACATGGGAGGAATGGGTGTAGCCATTTGGAGTGTGAAAGGGATGCCTGAGCATCTGGGTATGTGTTTGTGGTTTTATATTTGGGCTTCAGTTCAAAGCCCCCTCATTCATATGATAAATAATTTGCTATCCACTCCTAATTTCCATTGATTAATGGTGATTAACCTTTTCAATTTTGACATTATAGATAATAAATGAAGCTCATTCTTTTAGGCTTTACCACAGTGCTTGTGTTTGAGTAAAAACAAAGGCTGGAGTAAGAATTCCTTCAGTGCATTCAGTGTGGCCCTAAAGGAATTGCAAACTCTTATAAAACCTCTACTTGTAGTGTGCAGAATATTAAGTTTTGCAATGTAGAGGTGGGGCTCTGGGAATCGCCAAATGTAACCAAGGGCACGTGTTGGTAAAGTCCTGGAAACCTGACCTTTTTCAGTTTTTTCCTTCCCTCTTCTCTTGAGCCCTCCTCATTATGTCAGATGAAATTCATAGGTGGCAGGCGCTATGCTGATCTTAGTTCTGTTGCTTTTGGAAGAAGGAGTTAAGTCTGTGTCCTCTTTAGGAAGTTATGTTTGATTTCCATTCTTCCTCCTTTGCTGTTCCCTCCAAGTTTGTGTGGGGTTTATGCATTAGGAAGTGGGGAGTGTTTGCTCACGAACGGTGTAAGATAAGGTGATGCGGAAATGAGATAGTCCTCTAATTGTAGTTCACCTTTCATAAAAACTCTGCCATTTGAAATAGATGCATTTAAGTTCCTAAAGGTTGAGTTAAGCCTGGCAGCCATTAGCAAATATGATATGGTTCAATGGTGAATACTAATGAATTTATACATGCACACATAATGTTGGAAATATTTTATTGGTATGTTAATTAGAGAATGCATTTGAATATCAATATATGATTATTTCTCCATTATCCATGGCAAGGAAGAAAAAAAATGTTGCAAATGATCCCAAGCATCAGATGATTTTAAAATCTTTTCTGTTGAGTTTTAAAGTGTATTATTATGATTTTTTTAAATGAACTTCACCTACATGTGTCAAGAGTCTATAGGAAGTCAGTGTGGGATTAAAAAGAAATTATCAAATAATCCACAAGAAAAATTAACTTTAAGTAACAAATTATGTAATTATGTAGTCTATAGATACCATGACCAGTGTTCCACAATGGCTCAATATCAGACCACCCCTCTAAATGTCATACCTTCTTGAAATGAGAATGCTCTTTACCATGTATACTTTGTATAGCTTTCCTGAAATTTACTTCCCAGTTGTTTTCACATACTAAAGACCACAGGCCTGATCTTTAAGTGATAAATAATTTTCTAAATATCTTAACATTTTCCCCTTTGTTTTCTCTTTACTTTTTTTCATACTAGCCTCTTTTCTCCCATTTTATACCACCATCTAAATAAAATAATTCCTGATGAATTTATCATAGATATGTGATGTGTCTAGGGGTAGATCTCTTTGAGTTTATCCTATTGGAATTTGGAGCTTTGGGGATTGTTGATTAATGTTTCTTATCAAATTTGGAAAGATTTTGGCCATTATTTCTTCAAATATTCTTTCTGACCCTTTTTCTCTCTCTTCTTCTGGGGTTCTTATCATGTGGATGTTGGTGTATTTGATGGTATTCCACAGGTCTGTAAAACTTTGTTTAATTTTCTTCATGTTTTTGTCTTTTCCTTAGACTTGTTAATCTAAATTAACCTATCTTCAAGTTCATTGATTCTCTCTTCTACCTGCTCAAATGTGCAGTTTTGCCCTTCTAGTGAATTTTTCACTTCAGTTTTATACTTTTCAGCTCCATAGTTTCTATTTGGTTCATTTTTATAATATCTCTGTTTTTATTGATATTCTCTATTTGGTGAGACACAATTCTCATAATTTTCTTTAGTTCTTTAGAGTTCTCATGATTTTCTTTAGTTGTTTAGATATGATTCCTGTTAGTTCATGAAAATATAATAGCTGATTTAAAGTCTAGTAAGTTCAACATTTGGGCTATCTCAGAGACAGTTTCTATGGACTGCTATCTTTTTTCCTGTGTATGAGCCATACTTTCTTGGCTTTTTACATATCTGGTAATGTTTTTTATTGGAAACTGGATATTTGAAATAATACAGTGTGGCATATCTGGAAATCAGATCCTCTGCTACCTCTACAGGGTTTGTTATTGTTGATTTTCTGAACTAATTTGGTAGAGTCTGTATTCTTTGTCATATATGGCCACTGAAGTCTCCGCTTGACTAATTTTAAGGGTCAGCTAATGATTAGACAGAAATTTCCCTAGATACCTTGAACCAATAAATCTCCCAGTCTTTGCCAAGAAGCTCTGTGTGCATGTTGGGGCCATGTCTTCAACGCTTAGGCAGTTAGTCGACAACTTTACCTTAGCTTTCACTTCCTGCTTGTGTAGAACCTCGGAGTCAGCCAGAGGTGAGAGCTTAGACCCTTCTTGGGTATTTCCTGAGCAGGTACATAGCCCTGGGCATGAGTATAGCCCTAGACATGCATATGGCCATCGAGAGCCCCAGGAATATGTCAGAGTATTTCAAATCCTTATACATATTTCCCCAGCTTTCCTTTTATGCTTTTTAGTTAGCCTATTGTTTCCCTCATCAGTTATCCACTGTCCAAACAGCCATCATGTGAAACAATTTCCACTGATTGTTTTCAACAAATGCCTCTGGGGGAAAGGTTATTTGCACTGGGAGAGTTCCCAGTCAGGTCAAATAAAGACAAGGCTTCAGACAGGAATAGGAAAAGTTAAAAAAAACTACCAAAGTTCACTGTTCTTACTGAGATACAACCATTTTTCTTGAATAAATGCTCCCTGGATTGCTGCAGACCTTTAATATTAATTCTGACACTGTTTGCCAGTAATCTCATTGGGTGAATAAAGGAGAGGATTTTCCTGCTGATGTCACTCCGAATTCCTAGATATATAATTTGACTTTTCTGGTGTTGGTGGAGAGATAGTCCTCTTAGTGGGACCATTTTTTAACTTTTTACTTGGAAATAATTTTAAGTTTACAGAAAGTTCGCAAAAATAATACAAAAAATACCTGCATACTCTTCACTCAGATTCATGTATTGTTAATATTTGGCCCCATTTGACTTATCATTTTTTATCATGTGTATATATATGTAAAATCTTTTTCCTGAGCCATTTAAGAATAAGTTGCATATATTATGGCCCTTTAAACTAACAACTTTAGTGTATGTTTCCAAAGAATAAGAACATTCTCTTAAATAGTTAGAGTACAGTTATCAAATTCAGTATATTTAACATTGGGGCAATACTTTATCTTCTGTATTCCTATTTTGTCAATTGACCCAATAATGTCCATAGCATTTTTTCTCCATTTCAGGATTGTTTCTAGAGTCATGTACTACATTCGGTTGTCATGTCTTTTTAGTCTCCTACATGGATCCCTCTATTTGCTTATAAGTTTACAAGAGAGGAGAGCCATGGTAATTTTTCTAGAAATAATATTTCAATAAATAAACTTAAATAGTGGCCTGTGAAACTGTCTTCATTTCTCCTTCATTCTGAAACCTTCCATCCCAGGTCCAAAAAGAGTTGTAAAGTTAGCAAAAAGGAGAGATATGTAGCCTTCTGAATTCATGTATATGATGAGAGGCATTGGCATTCTCCTGCCTCTCTCCTTTAGTTTAATGTCTCAAAAGCATCACCTTCCCCTTCTCACTGCTATCTCTTTGGTACCTAATATATAACAGATATGATTTGTACCCCAATGTTTATAGCAGCAATGTCCACAATAGCCAAAATATGGGAAGAGTCCAGATGTCCATTGACAGATGAATTGATAAAACCAGATGAATGGATGAATGCATAAAGCCACCCAGGTGCCCCGGGAATGGAAGTTTTATTTATCAATGTTACCCAATTCTTTGAACTCCTTTCAAGTTGACACAAATTACAAAGATCTATTATCAAAAATTATTTTAATTATATATAAGCTTTACATCCTTTAATTTTGTTCAAAGTAAAAAATTAGATGCTATCTGCCTGGCAAAATATGCATTACCTCGTTAACAGAATAATTGACTTTCTCAACAGTTACAACAATATTTGGAATTATCTCTGTATTTAATGCCTTGGAGACTTTTGTACCTGAAACTTTGCACATATTAAGATTCAGAATAAGTGAGAAGTATACATTTCTTGAGTAAAGACAAGGAAGAGCCATAGTGAAAAGGAACTCCTTAACTTGGATTCTTTCTCAGGCAGTTCATATTAAAGAAAGAATACATATGGAAGTTGAGGATCCTCAAATGAATTCCCTTGAAACTATCATTGCCTTCTTATTTACTGAAAAATCTTCATGGTACAGGCCACAATTTTAAGACCACTACTATATAGCATTTAACACATTCCTGTGTTTGCTGAGTACTCCAAAATGAGTAAGTGAATGCTTATGTATATTAGAACTATGGAATGGAAGTGTTACTACTACAATCCTTTGGTTGGTGAATCATCCTCAAGGTGTGCTGAAGATACTCCACCTTCATCCCAAACTGATGAGAATATCACTGTTTTTAAAGATAGTGTTTTTTAGTTTACTGTTTTTTGATATCTTGCTTCCCACACTTACGCCTATATCTTCCACTCTCAAGATAATCTCTCATAAAAAATCTATAGTTTTAGGGGTGTCTGGGTGGCTCAGTTGGTTAGGCACCCGACTTGATTTCAGCTCAGGTCATGATCTCCGGGTCATGGGATTGAGCCCTGTGTCAGGCTCCATGCTGAGTGTGGAGCTTGCTTAAGATTCCCTCTCCCTCTGCCTCTGCCCCACCCTCCTCCCCCACTTATGCTCTATCTCTTTCTAAAAAAAAAGAAAAAAAAGTATAGTTTTATAGGCTTATATTTATTACTTTAAACATAGTGACACTGTAAGTTGTACTTTTTTTTTGAATCTCTGTGCCCACCATGAGGCTTGACTCATGACCCTGAGATCAAGAGTTGTGTGTCCTACTGATGGAGCCACCAAGGCACCCCAAGTTGTACTATCTTTACAGATAGATGTAGCTGAAAAGATGAAATTTGTGTCCATTTGCATATTTTATTAATATCCTTATTGTCTTTGTAAGCATATTAATAGTTACCATTTTTAAATGTTCAGTTCTTTATCAAGATCTCCTTATTAGTTTTTCAGCTATTCTGAACTTGTTAAGCAGGTGTTAATAAGTGTCTTTTTTTTAAACACTGATTATTGTAGTGGACTGAATGGTAGCCCTCAAAAAGATCTGTCAATGCCCTAATCCTCAGAATCTATGGAAGTTATCTTATTTGAAAAAAAAAAAGGAGTCTTTGTAGGTTTAATTAAGTTAAGGACCTTAAAATAAGGAGATCATCATGGATTATCTGAGTGGTCCTTAAGCACCATCACATGTGTCTTATAAGAAAGAAGCAAGGTAAATTACACAGGTACACAGAAGAAAAGAGACATGTAGAGGAGAAAGCAATATGAAGATGGAGCAGAGAAAGGTGCAGCCACAAGCCAAGAATTGTTAGTAACTACCAGAAGCTGCAAGGAATGAACTCTCCCCTGGAGCCTCCAGAGGACAGTGTGCCTTGCTAACTCCTTGATTTTAGATTTCTGGCCTCTTAAAATGTGAGAGAATAAATTGCCATTCTTTTATGCCACCATGTTTGTGATCATTTGTTACAGCATCCACAGGAAACTAATACAATTATTAATGTGCTTCAAGTCCACAGTATTTTGAGGACATGGGCCCGATCACTATTAAGCATCTGGTTTCTTTGTTAGGTGGCTTGAATTTGCTTTGTTTATCATGAAGGAGTAGGTCATTTGTGTTAATTACTTGCCCAACCAGTAGTTTTGCTTTATTGATTTTTTATTGTTATGTTAATCACCATACATTACATCATTAGTTTTTGATGTAGTGTTCCATGATTCATTGTTTGTGCATAACACCCAGTGCTCCATGCAGAATGTGCCCTCTTTAATACCCATCACCAGGCCAACCCATCCCCCCACCCTCCTCCCCTCTAGAACCCTCAGTTTGTTTTTCAGAGTCCATTGTCTCTCATGGTTCGTCTCCCCCTCCGACTTACTCCCCTTCATTCTTCCCCTCCTGCTATCTTCTTCTTTTTCTTTTTTCTTAACATATGTTGCATTATTTGTTTCAAGGACACATTATTTTTGACCACAGGAGAAAAATCAGGCATAGATAATAATCATAACCTTTGAATGTTATTCAACAGGAAGGGCTTTTGTCTGTGGGAATGCAGATTAAAATTGGTAAATAAGCAGCCCAGACCAGACATGAGCTGTATCAATGATTATAAGGCAAAGAAATAATTCAGTTGTAGGATTGAACAATTCAGTTGGAGGAATGGGGAGGAGTCAGTTAAGTCTCTGAGTTGCCTAACCATTTAGTTGATTGAAGAGCCATTTAATGTGTGAGATGAATATATATGCTCAGCAAGTGTCTTACACATAGTATGGACTTAAATTTTAATTTTATGTTGTTATTATCATTACCATCAATTATCTTGTGACCTTGCATTGACATAGTTACCTTTTAAGAGCTATGAAGAGAGTGTTACAAACTGTGTACACTGCTACCTTGAAAGTGTCCTTGCCAACAAGCACTTGTAATTGAGGTGGAGAGACAAGGCATATGAACTGTGATTATTAAGTAATAAATATTTGCTTTAAAAAACCAACAGTTGCATATGCAAATGCATATTGCCCCCTCCAAATTGATCACTTTAGGAAACTTATATTATTCTCACAAAATTGCCATTGCTTAAGGGTGGTTTTGGTACTCTTTTATTGAAATTGTCTCCAGAGCCTGCAGCAAGCTGCTTAGAATCTACTTTGGGATGGCAGATCTTTGTCCTTTGAGCAGCTTTATCATTTGGGACCAAGTTCAAGTTTTCTAGGGTGACTTCTTTGAAGTAGAACACATGTGTATGCATGCACTTGTATTTGTTTTCTAAAAACAAATCTGTTTCATTACTTTATGGGCAGACTCCATATAACATCAGCATTGAAATGGGACATTTTTTAAAATTTAAATTCAATTAGCCAATGTATAGTACATCATTAGTTTTTGACGTTTTGAATCTTCTAGTTCTATGCCCCCCTTATCCTTCATCCCCCCTCATAGGATCCTTACTTCCCACAGTTCTGATGAAAAGAGCTGATTACTTTGTAAGTTACACTATTCCCTTGTTACCCAGTTATATTATTAGGAAAACCTCCAATAGTTAACTGAGACAAGATGTGGGCATGTGCTCAATTTAGTACATGGAACATAGTAAGTACATGATAAATGTTTATAACTTACTCGTGTAGTCCTCAAATGTACTTCCTACAAACTCTACCTTCTGGAGCGGCACAGGTTAATTCTTAATTCTTCTTCTATATGACAAAGCTTCAATTATTTAAAAATATATTTACTTAATGTTGCCCTGAAACATCTCTTCTGCAGGCCAAGCACACTCAGGTCCTTCTGTCATCCTCACATATCAGAATTTCTAGACAGGAGGATACAATTGAAATAATTAGGTAATAGTGCTGGCTAGTGTATGATAAGGGAGAAATGAGTGGTACAGAGAGCTAGTAAAATATTCCATAAGTGGGATATCCATAGGCCAGAATGGTCTTGAGAAGGTTTTATGGTGGAGATAGAACTTACACTGGGCTTTAAAATTCAAGTAAAAATTGGACAAATTGAAAACAGAATGGAGTATATCTCTTAAGTGAGGTGAAGGGGCTTTTGACTAAATCCTATACAGTGATAAGTATGCATATTATTTGTTCTGTCTGCCTGGAAAAGGGGGATTTGCTTTAAAGGGTGTGGGGAAAATATTACTAGATAAAATTTAAGATGATTTCACCCTTTAAAACTGGATCCCTTGCCTAGCAGCTATAGCAGTTCAGAGTGGCTAGGAGGTGAATCAATGGTTTCTGGCAGAACAGAACTGTTAGCTTTGGGAAAGAAGATGTTAATTACAATGGGTGTTAATTGTTTCTATTTGAAAATTCTTGTGGCAGGTTTTTTGAAAACACTTATGTTAAGTAAGGATTAGGTGAGCAACTAAATTGCTGCCAGTAAAGCATCTACTACTTATGTGGAAAGACTCAGCTGCATAATGAAATAAGCTTGGTGCCTCTCCTGTTACACTGTTCTTGGGACCTGATAATTAGAAATGTTTTGAGAGAGAAGGTTACAGTTAGGGCTTAGGGGGTTTGGTGTATAGGTTCTTTTTCCCCCTTTGGATTTTTATTATTTATTTTTAAGGCAAATTGTAACTCACTTTTAGGAGGAAAGGCTCAGTTTTTGTCAGTGGTAAAATAAATACATTGTCCATTTGAATTCTTGAATTACATTACAAATGTGTTTGTGTGATGTTGAAATAGCACTGAGTATACTGGAAACAGTAGAACTTGATTCTCTTGTTACTTTAATGGCCATATAGGTGCATATACTTAGCATCTTCACTTTCCCTTCCTCTATTCTCACTGTCTCATTCATTTTCCATCCCCCACCATTACAACCTGAACTCTTAATCTATATCTGTTGCATGCCAACATGCTTGAATCTCTCGATTGGTGTTTCTAGCCCTCACCGCAAATGAGGACATAGAATGTGAGTTATTTGAAGTGTCTCAATTGAGACCCTGTAGGTGGGCTTTTTTTGTGGAAACAGAACTTTTATTTTTATTTTTGATCCATGTGTATCCTCACAGGGAATCATCCATTTCCTGAAGCAGGAAAACAAGGCATAACATATTAGTGGTAGAGCAAGGACCTCTTTTGGCCTCTGTTTTATACTATAGGGAAAATTATAATTCTATCATCCTTATTTAGCATGGCTTCTACTTCTCTATGTAGCTCCTCCCCCTCAGCACCAATTACTGAGTAATGTACACAGTACATTAAATAAGGTCAAATTTAGCAATCCTAATTCCTGTGGCTAGGGGGCATTTAAGCATTTAGTAGTTAACAAGTAATATATGTAGATGACTATTTTCTTTGCAAATAGCTGCTCTGATGGGGTTTGGGTTGTTTGTTTGTCTATCCATTGCTATATCTGTCAACCACTAAGCAATCAGGGCAAACCCTGGCCCCCTTTTAAAACATTTATGTCCAACTGGTTTTGCTGAGAAAATGGTAGTAGATGTATTACTAGATACAGCTAAGTTAATATTCCAGTCTCTTAAGATTGTATTCCTTCTTACCTCACCTTGTACATAAGGAGCATAAAAATGCTTATTTGAGGGCGCCTGGGTGACTCAGTTGGTTAAGTGCCCAACTCTTGATTTCAGCTCAGGTCATGATCTCAGGGTCATAAGATCGAGCCCCAAGTCAGGCTCTATGCTGGGTGTGGAACCTGCTTAAGATCTTCTCTTTCTCTCTCCCTCTGCCCCCCACTCCCTCTCTAAAAAATGCTTATTGAATTATTGAGTTCAATCAGAGATCGAATAACTATCAAATCAGCAGCAACACCTCTTCCAAAATGTTTTGGAGCTCTGATATAGTTACAGCCAAAAGTATAGAAAGGGTCTGTTATTTTGGTCTAGATGAGTAACCAAGGTACCTTAGCTCACTTAAAAAGAAATCAGACAGGTCATCTGTGGACTAGAAATCTCCTCAGTCTCTCCTCTCTAGCCCCCCTGTATTAGGTGTTCATGAGGCTCGCCAGGGGAGTTGAGGAGGTTTACTGCAAGCAACTATTCTTTGTTCTCTTGAGGTAAATGGTGTGGGGAGGAAGGAGACTTAGGAGGCGGTGGAAAGTATTGAAACCCAAAACAGGACCCATTAGTTTTGAAAGGCTTCATTAATAATAATAATTTGAAATCTTAGGTTAGGCAATGACAAATGCTACAGAGTTATAAATAGAAGGCTCACCCAAGTGATGTGGCCCAAAGAAGAGTCAGGAGCTGGGATAGTTTTCTTAGATCTCTAGGAGAGGACCTGAAAGGTCATTCTTAAGTAGGCATTGAGTACCTACTACATGAAAAGTTCTGTGGGGGATGCAGAGATAAACAGAATCCCACCCCCTTGCCACCACCTAGTTTTTAGTTTAATTAAATGAAGAGGAATAAAGAACAATGCAAGGGAAATTATGTTAACTGTTCTAAATGATATAAGGTGCTGAGATGTGATAAGAGTGATCTGTAAATAACTCTGAGTGAGATTATCACAGGGTAGGGAATACATATTCCACCCCCACCCATGATAATTATTTTTAATAGCTACCAGACTTAATTAATAGTGACAATAGACTGCACTCCTTTGAGAAAAGAAGGATAATTTATATCTTAAGTAAGGATTGAGCAGGTTACTAGAATTTTGCCACAAATCAGTCAAACTTGCTAATTTGGTAGTAGAGGGGAAAGAAGAAGGTTGAAAACTAATGAGTTAAATGAGGTTTTGATGTAGTTTTTATCACTAACTTTCTCTCTGTACCCTAGCATCTTAGGATATTGAGAGTTGATTGTCTATAGGAGTAACAGAAAACTAGGAAGTGCTAAAGAAATACCTCATGGCAAAGACAAAGTACTTTTTTCCCTTTCAGGAAGCCCTGACCCAAAATAAATAAAAGTAAAAAAGCAACCTATGTTAGTTATAGCTTTTTCCTAGATTTATTGAGATATAATTGACATATAACATTGTGTAAGTTTAAGGTATACAACATGATGATTTGATACACATATATATTGCAAAATGATTGCCACAATAAGGTTAATGAACACATCCATCTCCTCACATAATTATCATTTCTTTTTCGTGGTGAGAACATTTAGGATCTATCTCCTAGAAACTTTCAAGTGTATACTAAAGTATCGTTAACTATAATCACCATGATGTCCATTAGATTCCCAGAACTTATTCACCTTATGACAATAAGTTTGTACCTTTGACCAACAGCCCCCCATTTTCCCCCTCACAGCCCCTGGCAACCACCATTCTACTCTATTTCTAGGAATTTGGTGGTTTTTTTTTTTTTTTTAGATTCCACATATAAATGCCTCATAAAATCAATACAAAGATAAACTCACCTATCAGATTTTAAAAATTTAGAATGGAAATCAAGTAAATATCGCAAATAATTTAAATGTTCTTCAATTTTATATCATGGTCAGTTAAAAGATAAGAACGAAGAAAAGGGGAGGAGAGAAAGAAGATAATTAATGTTGGGGAAGGAATGGAGGAGGTATAGGAAGAGAAGGCAGAAAAGGCTCCTTCTTTTAAAAAGCAGCTGTTTTCTTCTAGAGCACTGAGATTGAAGGTTAATATTTCTACTGTGTAAGATCACTTAGGACTAAATAAACTAGGGCTATTAATATTAAGAAAGTAGAGTTGTAGAAAAGATTAAAGAAATAGGATTGTTTACCTAAAAAAGAGAACACTGAAAAGAAGTGGCATGATTTCTTTCTTTACGTATTTTAAGGACTTAAAAGAAAGAAGAATTAGACTTCTATTATATGGCAGAAGCTATATGGAAAAGAAGTTTGTTTCAACATAGGTGAGCATGGAATGGGGTGACTACTTTTAGGAGTCAACTGGAGGGAATTATGCTAAGTGAAATAAGTCAAGCAGAGAAAGACAATTATATGGTTTCACTCATATGTGGAACATAAGGAATAGTGTGCAGGACCATAGGGGAAGGGAGACAGAGAGGGAGACAAACCATGAGAGACTCTGGACTCCAGGAACCAAACTAAGGGTTACAAAAGAGAGGGGTTGGGGGGATAGGGTAACCTGGTGATGGGTATGAAGGAGGGCACGTGTTGTGATGAGCACTGGGTGTTATACACAACTAATGAATCGTTGCACACTACATCAAAAACTAATGATGTACCAGGTGCTGGCTAATTGAACATAATAAAAAATAATAATACATTTTTAAAAAGGAGGCAATGAGAGTACTTTTCACTGGAGGTACTTCAGCATCAGATGAAGCTTTAGTTTAGGTGACTTTTAAGGTCTTCCTGACCCTGTGGTATGTGGGTTATTAAAGTAATCTGGCATGTTATTTTTCATTATTCATAAAAGATTGTGTGGAAAGCTTGTTGTTTTGCCTTAATTTTCTGGAAGGTAGACCATGTTGTTGTATGAACTATGCGATGACTAGCATAGTGTGGGGCTTCTTCAATAGGAACTAACAGTTTAAGACTTAGGCGACAGCATTGATGTTATAGTAATTTCCATTCTGTGAGTTCATTTGTAATGAATAAAATAAGAAACAAAGAATAAAAAAAACAAATTCATGTATTGAAATTCTGTTTAGTTTTCTATTCCCAATACTAAATATTTGTTTCACTGTGAGCTTTTGCTTGAATTAGAAGTTCAACTAAATAAAAACATCTCTGAATCTCTCAAGTTCTTTTATTTCACACCAGAGAACAAAATACATTTTTATATTATCCATCAACCCTCAGTTTATTCTGTATTGTTAAGAGTCTCTTATGGCTTGCTTCCCTATTCTAATGGTACAAATAAATAAGGGTGAATAACAATCAATTATTTAAATGGAGAAATCAGATTTCAGATTGGACTCTTAAGTGTATAAAATGTATTGTGTAAGAAATCTGTACAAAGTATGTTTTAATATGTTAACCTTCGCAGATTTTATTACATTATCATTTAAGTTGTTGGGAGGGTTTAATAGGTCACAGCAGATGCTATACTATCTTAGACCCACTTTCTTGCCAAGTCCTCAACTTCTGGAGAAAAGGAGTTACTTGTGATGTGGATGTTTTGCTGTCATCCCTTTAAATAAAAGTAAGAAATTTTAGGGCTAAGTATAACTCATTCAGGAAATCTATGTTTACTGATAAGGTTTTAAAGAAAGTCATATCAAGTGAAGGGAGATGCACTTAAGCAGGAGGATCATCAAGAACCATTAAAATGTTAATCTAGCTTTTAAAAGCAGTGCTTTTATCTCTAAGTGTAAAGAAAGTGTTTGCTTATTCATTACCTATTCATTCTAAATAGAATAAATCATTTGGGAATTAAGAAAGCAGGAACTCATCTTTTCCAATCTATAAAGAAAATGGTTGAATAAATTAGCTACAAAAGCCAATATTTTAGTTTCTTTTCATATTGACTGGGCTTGAATTTCTTTAAAAAAAAACCTTACCTTGGATTTGTAAGATTCAAAGATATGTTCACTTAATTTAACACACAGATAATTTTGCTCTAAATAAAAATAGCATAAATGCTCATTGTTTTTGGTGAGAAACAATCAACAAAATGAAAAGGCAACCTATGGAATGAGAGAAAATATTTGCAAATCATATATCTGATAAGGAATTAATATCCAAAATAGATAAGGAACTCACACAACTCAATAACAAACAAAACAAAACAAAAAACAAACCAAAAAATCCAATTAAAAAAATGGACAGAGGAACTGAACAGACATTTTTCTAAAGACTATATACAAATGGCCAGCAGGTACATGAAAAGGTGCTCAACATAACTAATCATCAGAGAAATGCGAATCAAAACCATGATAAGTTATTACTTCACACTTGTTAGGATGGTTATCATAAAAAAGACAAGAGATAACAAGTGTTGTCAAGGATGTGGAGAAAAGGGTACCCGTGTGCACTTTTGGTGGGAAAGTAAATTGGTTCAGCCACTCTGGAAAACAGTATGGAGCTTCCTCAAAAAATTAAAACTGGGACTACCCTATGATCCAACAATCCCACTTCTTGATATATATCCAAAAAAATGAAATCAGGGTCTTGAAGAGATATCTGCATTCCCATGTTCATTGCAGCATTATTCACAATAGGCAAGATATGAAAATGATCTAAGTGTCAACAGAGGAATGGATAAAGATTTGAGGTGTGTGTGTGTGTGTGTGTGTGTGTGTGTGTGTGTGTGTGTGTTATTCAGCCATAAGAAAGAAAGAAATCCTGCCATTTGGACAACATGGGTAGAACCTGAAGGCATTGTGCTAAGTGAAATAAGTCAGACCAAAAAAAAATGCTGTATGATATAATTTACATATGGAATCTAAAAAAGCCAAACTCATGGAAACAAAGTAGAATGGTGGTTGCTAGGATCTGGGGGGTGAGGGAAATGGGGAGATGTTGGTGAGAGGGTAATGTCAATTATCTCCCAATAAAGCTGAAGAAAAAATTTAAATAAATAAATTTCAAAAGGAAGCCAGAGGTCATTGTGAGCTGGGGTAGTTGAAGAAAACTTTTTGAAAAAGATAGAACTTGAACAGGATAGTGAAAGAAACTAGTTTTTAAAGAAAATAATGTAATTCCCTATTTGATTAATGAATGGTGTTAAGGTGGAGAGACAGAAATGGAAATATTGTTGTATGGGGGAGCCAGTAATGCAATAGTTTGTTTAAGGGGCAAGAATTTATATTAGGCAATAGTGGCAGAGGATGTTGAAATACATTAGGTTCATATCATGAAGTGCCTTAATACCAGGCTAGGGAGCCACTGTGAGCAATGGGGAGCCACTGATGGTTTTTGAGTAGGGAGTTTAGGGCATGTGCAAAGAGGATGTTTTTCAAGAGGGTGTTTTTGCTAAGCAGTGTAGAAAATGTTTTGGAGGCACAGAGAGCAGCTAGAAAGGTCTTGCTCTAACCCAACTATGAGAGAATGAGGGCCTAGCTTAAGGTACTATTAGAATTGCAAAAAGATACAAGAGTGATTAGATTTGGTGACTCCAATAGATTTAGGACACAGGAATGGCTCCTAGTTGCTCAGATTGGAAACCCTGAAATGACTGTGACTTTGACAGAAATAAGATAGTAGTTTTAATTCCAGACATTTTCCAGTGATCCTGAAGGGATTTATTTCCTTTAGCTTTGATACATAAGATAAAAAATTCAGTTTCATGATGAAGCTGAAAATTAATCTTAAAAATGTAAAATATGTCATTATTTTAATTATATACCTACATATCTCCTAAAAATAAACTCTGCATCTGAGTTGTAAAGAATGTGTATTAAGGTGAATCAAACAAGTATGCATTTTTATAGAAATATTAATTAAATTGAGTCTTCTTGATTAGTGATTTAAATCGACATACTTTATTCCACTAATGCAAAGATTTTGTGCCCTCTGTGGGGGTCTCTGGAAGGGCAAGGCAGCTTATTGACAGCAGGGACTGGAACATTGCCAAGCCAGTCCCAGAGCTCAGTCCACTTTGTCTAGAATTTAAAGCCAATAGAAAGTTCCCTGAGGCTGCATGACAACACAAAAATGTATGGGGTGTCATTTATGAACCAACAAGGAGTTAAAAAGCATGAAGTCAATTATATTCAATCTCACATTGTTCTCTAATTGTTTCATGTCAATTATATATTCAGTCATGTATTGTTGGCTAATTGGTTTGTGTCAATTACATATTTTTTCCTTCTATTATTGTCAAATTGTTTGTTTCACATGCATCAGACACAGTATTCCTAGGTAAACTGGAAGCTCCCCAGGGACAGGGACTATGCTTCCCTTTTGTTCCCTCCAATGAATAGCATGATACCTGGCACATGGCTAAGAGTTGAGGTAGAATAAGACATATTAGAATATTTGTCTGGATCCACAGTACTATTGTGCACTACTGTAACACTTTAGATTTCACAACAGTACTGTAAATGTTGACTTTATACCAGCAAGATTATTTTATATTCCTATTACAGTTAGTCCCAGAGATACTGGGATGTTTGTATACAATCATGCAGACACAAACTGGGAAGTAGAATTATATATTTATCTGTAAAATGAGAGGATCTGACTGATTAATGATCTATTCTTGGCTTTTCCACTCGGGCCTCCTAGTTAAATTCACTGAGCTCAGAATTTCTCTATCTGCAAAATAGGATGAGAATTTCTACCGTGGCAACTGGTTGTGATGATTAAATACAATAACAGGTAAATATCCTAGCAGTACCAGTTCCTGGGAGTGAGAACAGGTAACCCATTGTCCATTTTGTTGAGATGTGCTACAGGGATGACAATAAATGACTTTTTTGACAAATCTATTCAGAAATTCTGGTTCTGAGTAGCTGTATCTATGGCCATTATTAAGGTACTGTTAAGCTCTAAAATGCTGTGATTATAATGGTCACGATCCCTCTTCATGTATTTGCCATTTGTGGTAAACAAAATGTCTTCACAGCTCTTATCTCATTTGACCTTCACAACAGAAATAAATGTGTTAAAAGCATTAATTTCTTTATTGAGTCCTTAATACATGCTAAATCAATCCATGTGCTCAATAAAAACATTGAGTACTGGTGATGTTGGCGATGTATCAGTGGAAATACAGATGATACAGATAAAAATTCCTGCTGTCATGGAACTCACATTCTGGTGGATTGAACTCTGAGTGAAGAAATCTGTCTACTAGTTCTGATGTAGTTATTAACTCACTAGTTGTAAGAGAAATATGTCTTTGTTTACATTCATATATGCATGTGTTCTTATCTAAATGATCTCACAAGATGTTTATTGCTTCAAATTAGATTACTGTCTCCAATAGAATACTGGTTTAATCCCACCCAACGTTTACAAAATTTGTCTTTAGAATGCATAGAATTGCTCTGGTCTCTGGTGGCATCTGTGGGAAGCACTTGGTAAAGTGACTTGTCTCAAGGAGGGACCTAAGGACAGTTAATCAGTCGTTTTTTTCCAGCATGTTATTTTATACATCTGCTTTTCATTTTGCTTTTTGTTTTGTTTCGTTTTTGAGTTTAATGAAAAGTAATGTAGAGGCTCTGTATTGTTTGCTTTCTTTTTGTTTAATTAAGGCTGTGCCATCTAATTATTACAGCTCCTTAAAGATTCTCAATTGAATAAAATAATTATTTTCTAAGTGTTTTCTCGCCTCTCTTTATTTTCACATCCTCCCTAGGAATTTTGGGCCAGTTATTATGATTGCTGTTTGACAGCAGGAGGAACTAAGGTATAAAGAAAGTAAATGCCCTCTAGGATTAAAAAGCAGTGTTACTCGACTTGTGCCTTGTTCACTGTAGCAGTTTTCCCCAACTCAGCCAGCCAGTAATCTATCACACCAAGAGAGAAAGCGGCAGTTGTGCTGAATTTGGAGCCAAAAGACTTGGCCTCTAGACCTAGTTCTGCCTCTTTTATAACCTTGGGCAAGCAGTTTAAGCATTCTGGATGTCAATAAAATGGATAAGTGATAAGCTTTTCTAAAGCTCTCTTTTTGGATACCTTTCTCTAATCTTCTCTTTGTTGTTTTTTTTTTTTAACTCAGCTTTTCTTTCTTCTATTTCTTATCCTGCTGAGACTAGCTCTGTCTCTTGTAGCCTTGACTCTGATCTCTTTTTTTTTATTTAGAGAGAGAGAGTGAGAGCAGGGAGGGAGGGGCAGAGGGAGAGGGAGAGAGAAAATCTTAAGCAGGCTCCCTGCCTAGTGCGGAGCCAGACACGGGACTCAATCTCAGGACCCTAAAATCATGACCTGAGCTGAAATCAAGTCAGACACTTAACTGACTGACCCACCCAGGCACCCCTGACTCTGATCTTCTTTAGTCTGCCCCTCATCCTCTTGGTATCATATTGTCCAGTGTAATATTTAGTTGATCTGTTTCTTGCATCATCCTTGAATGAACCGAAAGTGAACCTAATTTAGCATCTTTACAAAGGATACAATATCTTAATTCATTGCTTATCAAAGGAATATGAAATACTAAACACAATGAAGATTAAAGATCCTAAATAACTTGGTAAAGATTTATTTTGCTTTACGGAGCTAATGAAGAAGTTTATTTAAATACATTTTTAAAAAGAGCCTATCAAGCTAAGGAAACTATGTATTAAATTGGTGTGGGGGATGCATATATGTATGTGTATAATTTTAATTAAGTTTGGATGTTATTTGGATCTGATGTGTAAAGTGTATGTACCAAAGGAGTTATTGTTAGTGATTAATAGTGAGTAGAATAGCTTTTGAAATGTGTTAGTTACTATTTACTGAGGCTGAATGCTAGAAATACTGATAGCATGAAACTCTACCTCCTAATTACTCCCAGGGTCCAATTTGGCTTTCTATCTAATCTTCACTAAATCATAGCATATTTTTCAGAACGTTATAATTTAGATATCTGGTTGAAAGGAGAAGGATTAGTCAAACAACATAAATGTTCTCTTTGAAGCTAGATTTTTTTCTTTTCTTATGTTCACATGAGAATATATTATACCACCCAAACTCCCCTTATTTTAAGGTTTCTCTTGATGCCTGAAAGGCAAGAGCAAAGAGCACAAAGGCTTTCTTCCTACATCACTTAGGAGTTTATCATCCTAGGACCTTGTGGGAAATAAAGGAATCTTGTTACTGTGCTGTGGGGAGCCAAGAAAGTGAGAAATTGGCTATATGATGCTGCTAGACTCTCCCAGTCAGGAGGAGGGTGGGTTCAAAGAATTTAACTAGCCAACAGGCTCAGAGAGATGGCTAAGTAACACTACCTTGCTTAGAGGAATGGATGACTTTTCCTGAAGGCATATGAACTCAGTCTTACCCCTCACTGCTAGTCCCCTCAATTGACGCTCTGTGACAACTGCTACTAGCTAAGAATTGACATGTAAGTGAATACCTGAAGCTAGTGGAGGGTTTGGATTTGTCTATATTATGCTAAATATGTGAATTGTAGTTTTAACACCAGACACAAGGGAATGCTATCAACAATGAGACCCTGAAATGGAGACAGCTTCTACTCAAGTAGGATGCTTTCTTACACACTTTCTATAGGAAGGAGCCAGTCTGTGGCACATAGCCTACAGATAGTATATGGAAGGAAAAGGAAAATGAAAGGGGAAGTCATACTGAGAGATGACATTGGAAAGTAAACAATGTAAGTCTTATCTTGGAAGATCTTGAATACCAGGCTGAGGAATCTAAAATTTATTGTTTAGATATACAGTTAGAGCAAGTCTTGTTGTGATCTGGATTATAAAAGGTTAGAAGGGGGTAGCCTTGAGGTTTAAACAAACCTGCTTTGAATTCCTCTTTCTGATACTTACCATGGAATTTTCTCTATGTTGCTGCTTCTTTCATGTGCTTCACTTTTCTCTTTTGTATAATATGGGTAATAATTTCTCTTACATAGTTATTAATATTAAATGCTGCAAATATTAAGTGAGATAATGTACATAAAGTTTAGTGCCTATCATGTTGTAGGTACTCAATAAATAGTAGCTATTATGAGTAATCTTTGGACCTCACATTATAGACCTTTGATTACAGTTTGGTGAATAAGCTTTGGAAGAAGCAAATGAGGTTGGTCCCTGTTTAGCCATTGTATCACTTCTAATTTATAGAGCGGTTGAAAACTGAAGCCTAGAAGAGAAATGGATTGCCTAAGGTGACATAATAATGTCAGATCTCCTAATGCTAAATTCAATATCTTTTTCATTGCACCATAGTCCCAAAAACTGGAGCTTAGGTTACTTTAATTTGTTTCTGCCAAGGCTATGGTAGACCATATTGGGTAGCTTTTAAAGTTACAGCTATATGAATGGCACAAGATTAAGCAAGAACAGTAATTTGCATACTAATGTACATTATTTATGGTAAACCCAGTAGAAAAACCCCCACACTTACTTCTCTCCCCATTTTGTCCTTAAAATCCAGCATTTATTAAAAATTAATATAATCGAAAGACCTCTAATCATCGAGACAAGCTTTCATAATGGTAATTTTCAAAAAAATCCTAATTTCAAAGGAATACAGTTTTCAAGTTGTACAAGGATGATTTTATAAATTGCAATCATTATCTTACTCTGTCTAGAGAAGAAAATACATTGAAATTTTCTTTGTTTCAAAAGTACCAAAGCAGGGCGCCTGGGTGGCTCAGATGGTTAAGCGTCTGCCTTCGGCTCAGGTCATGATCCCAGGGTCCTGGGATCGGGTCCCGCATCGGGCTCCCTGCTCCTTGGGAGCCTGCTTCTCCCTCTGCCTCTCTCTCTCTCTCTCTCTCTGTCTGTCTCTCATGAATAAATAAATCAAATCTTTAAAAAAAAAAGTACCATTTTCTTTTTTCTTCTTGATAAAGCCTACTTTCATTGAATTATTTTGTAATCTTATTTATTTTTTAAGTTTTTATTTAAATTCGGGTTAGTTAACATACAGTATAATATTTGTTTCAGGTATACAATATAGTGATTGAACCCTTACATAAAAAAACCTGGGGCTCATCACAAGTGCACTCCTTAATCCCCATCACTTATTGCACCCATCCCCCCACCCACATCACCTCTGGTAACCATCAGTTTGTTCTCTATACATGAGTCTTAGTTTGACTCTTTCTCATTTTTCACCTTTGCTCATTTGTTTTGTTTCCAAAATTCCACATATGAGTGAAATCATATGGTATTTGTCTTTCTCCCACATATTTCACTTAGCATAATAATCTTTAGCTCCGGGCGCCTGGGTGGCTCAGTTGGTTAAGCGACTGCTTTCGGCTCAGGTCATGATCCTGGAGTCTCAGGATCGAGTCCCGCATCAGGCTCCCTGCTCAGCAGGGAGTCTGCTTCTCCCTCTGACCCTTCCCCCTCTCATGTGCTCTCTCTCTCTCATTCTCTCTCTCTCAAATAAATAAATAAATAAAATTAAAAAAAATAATCTCTAGCTCCAGCCACATCATTGCAAATGGCAAGATTTCATAGATGCGTTTTTCATAGATGGCCTTTACTATGTTGAGATATGTTCCCTCTAACCATTCTTTGTTGAGGGTTTTTATCATGAATGGATGTTGTACTTTGTTAAATGCCTTTTTCTGCATCTATTAAAATGATCATATCCTTTCTTTTATTAATGTGATGTATTACATTGATTGATTTGTGAATACCAGACCACCCTTGCATCCCAGGAATGAATCTCATTTGTATGGTGAATGTGGTGGAGTAATATTCCATTGAATATATAAATAACATCCTCCTTATTTTTTTATCAATCAATAAAAACCTGGGCTGTTTCCATAATTTAGCTATTATAGATAATGCTGGTATAAACATTGAGGTGCATGTAGCCCCTTAAAATAGTAGTTTTTGGGTAAATACCTAGTAGTGAAATTGCTGGATCATAGGGTAGTTCTATTTTTAATTTTTTGAGGAACCTCCATACTGTTTTCCAGAGTGGCTGCACCAGTTTGCATTCCTACCAACAGTGCAAAAAGGTTCCCCTTTCTCCACATTCTTACCAACATATCCTGTTCCTTGTGTTGTTGATTTTAGCCATTCTGACAGGTGTGACTTGAGAGCTCATTGTAGTTTTGATTTGTATTTCCCTGATGACCAGTGATGTTGAGCATCTTTTCATGTATCTGTAGGCCATCTGGATGTCTTTGGAGAAATGTCTGTTCATGTCTTCTGCCCATATTTAATTGGATTATTTGATTTTTGGGTATTGAGTTTCATAAAGTTCTTTATAGATTTTGGATACTAACACTTTATCTGATATGTCCTTTGCAACTATCTTCTCCCACTCTACAGGTTGCCTTTTTGTTTTCTTGACTGTTGCCTTCGCTGTGCAGAAACTTTTTCTTTTGATGAAGTCCCAATAGTTTATTTTTTGCTTTTGCTTCCCTTGCTTCAGGAGATCTATCTATAAAGAAGTTGCAATGGCTAATGTCAAAGAAGTTGTGGCCTGTGTTCTTTTCTAGGATTTCAATGGTTTCCTATCTCACATTTAGGTCTTTAATCCATTTTGAAATTATTTTTCAAAAAAAGTTGTTCAATTTCATTCTTTTGCATGTTGCTGTCCAGTTTTCTCCCACAACATTTGTTGAAGAGACTGTCTTTTTTCCATTGGATATTCCTTTCTGTTTTGTGGAAGGTTAATTAACCATCAATTTGTGGGTCCATTTCTGGGTTTTCTATTCTGTTCCATTGATCTGTGTCTATTTTTTTGGACAATGCCATACTGTTTTGATCACTACAACTTTGTAATATAACATGAAATCTGGAATTCTGATGCTTGCAGCTTTGCTTTTCTTTTTCAGAGTTGCTTTGGTTATTTGGGATCTTCTGTGGTTCCATACAAATTTTAGGATTGTTTGTTCTAGCTCTGTGAAAAATGTTGGTGGTGTTTTGATAAGGATTGCATTAAATGTGTAGATTGCTTTGGGTAGTATGGACATTTTAACAATATTTATTCTTGCAATCCATGAGGGTGGAATGTCTTTTCATTTCTGTGTGTCCTCTTCAATTTCTTTCATCAGTGTTTTATAGTTTTCAGAGTACGGGTCTTTCACCTCTTTGGTTAGGTGTATTCCTAGGTATCTTATTGTTTTGGGTTCAGTTGTAAGTGGGATTGATTTTTTAATTTGCTTCTTCATTATTGGTGTATAGAAATGCAACAGGTTTCTGTATGTTGATTTTGTATCCTTCAACTTGACTTATTTGTGTATCAGTTCTAGCAGTTTTTTGGTGGAATCTTTTGGGTTTTCTATATAAAGCATCATGTCATCTGCAAATAGTGAAAGTATTACTACCTCCTTGCCTATTTGGATAGCTTTTATTTCTTTTTGTTGTCTGATTGCTGTGGTTAGGACTTCCAGTACTCTGTTAAATAAAAGTGGTGAGAGTGGACATCCCTGTCTTGTTCCTGACTGTAGAGGAAAAGATCTCAGTTTTTCCCTATTAAGGATATTAGCTGTGGGTTTTTCATAGATGGCCTTTACTATGTTGAGATATGTTCCCTCTAACTCTACTTTGTTGAGGGTTTTTATCATGAATGGATGTTGTACTTTGTTAAATGCTTTTTCTGCATCTATTTAAAATGATTATATCATTTCTTTTATTAATGTGATGTATTACATTGATTGATTTGTGAATACCAGACCACCCTTGCATCCCAGGAGTGAATCTCACTTGATTATGGTGAATAATTTTTTAAAATGTATTATTGGCTTCAGTTTGCTGGTATTTTATTGAGAAATTTTGCATCCTTGTTCATCAGAGATACTGGACTCTAGTTCCATTTTTTAGTGGAGTCTTTATCTGGCTTTGGTATCAGGGTAATGCTGGCCTCATAAAATGAATTTGGAAGTTTTCTTTCCATTTCTTTTTTTCTGAAATAGTTTGACAAGAATGGTGTTAATTCTTCTTTAAATTTTTGGTAGAATTCACCTGTGAATCTAAGTGGTCCTGGACTTTTCTTTGTTGGGAGTTTTTTGATTACTGACTCAATCTCTTTGCTGGTTATTGGTCTGTTCAAGTTTTCTATTTATTCCTATTTCAGTTTTGGTAATTTACATGTTTCTAGGAATTTATCTATTTCTTCCAGGTAGTCCAATTTGTTGGCATATATTTTCAATAATATTCTCTTATATTGCTTATATTTCTGTGGTGTTGGTTGTGATCTGTCCTCTCTCATTTGTGATTTTATTTATTTAGGTCCTTTCTCCTTTCTTTTTGGTAAGTCTAGCTAGGGGACTATCAATTTTATTAACATTTTCAAAGAACCATCTCCTGGATTTATTGGTTTGTTCTATTGTTTTTTGTTTTTAGTTTCTATATCATTTATTTCTGCTCTAATCTTTATTATTTCCTTCCTTCTACTGGCTTTAGCCTTTGTTTGTTGTTCTTTTATTAGTTCCTTTAGGTGTTTGGTTAGATTGTTTGAGATTTTTCTTGCTTCTTAGGTAGGCCTGTATTGCTATATACTGCCCTCTTAAGATTGCTATTGCTGCATCCCAAATGTTTTGGACCATTGTGTTTTCATTTTCATTTGTTTCCATGTATTTTAAAACTTCTTTGATTTGATTTCTCAGTTGACTCATTTGTTGTTTAGTAGTATGCTATTTAACCTTCATGTATTTGTGGTTTTTCCAGATTTTTTTCTTGTGGTTAACTTCTAGTTTCATTGCATTGTGGTCAGAGGAGGTGCGTGGTGTGATTTCAATCTTTTTGTACTTGTTGAGGCCTAATTTGTGACTCAGTATGTGGTCTATTCTGGAGAATGTTCCCTGTGCACTTGAAAAGAATGTGTATTCGGCTGCTTTAGGATGAAATGTTCTGAATATATCTGTTAAATCTATCTGGTCCACTGTGTCATTCAAAGCCATTATTTCCTTGTTGATTTTTCTGTTTGGATGACCTGTCCATTGATGTAAGTGGGGTGTTAAAGTCCCTTGCTATTATTGCATTATCAATTAGTTCCTTTATAGTTGTTATTGTTTCATATTTTGCTTACTCCCATGTTGGGTGCATAAATATTTACAGTTGTTAGATCTTCTTGTTGGATAGTCCCCTTTACTATGATATAGTGCCCTTCTTCATCTCTTGTTAGTCTTTGGTGTAAAGTTATTTTGTCTGATACAAGTATTGCTATTCTGGATTTCTTTTGACATCCATTTGCGTGGTAAATATTTCTCCATCCCCTCACTTTCTTTTCTTTTTTTTGTTTAATTTTGTTTTATTATGTTATGTTAGTCACCATACATTACATCATTAGTTTTTGATGTAGTGTTCCATGATTCATTGTTTGCATATAACACCCAGTGCTCCATTCAATATGTGCCCTCCTTAATACCCATCACCGAGCTAACACATCCCCCATCCCCCTCCCCTCTAAAACCCTCAGTTTATTTCTCAGAGTCCATAGTCTTTCATGGTTCGTCTCCCCCTCAGATTTCCCCCCTTCATTTTTCCTTCCTACTATTTTCTTTTTTTAACATATAATGTATTATTTGTTTCAGAGGTACAGGTCTGTGATTCATCAGTCTTACACAATTGACAGTGCTCACCATAGCACATATCCTCCCCAATGTATATCACCCAGCCACCCCATCCCTACCATCCCCACCACTCCAGCAACCCTCAGATTGTTTCCTGAGACTAAGAATTCCTCATATCAGTGAGATCATATGATACTTGTCTTTTCTCTGATTGACTTATTTCACTTAGCATAATAGCCTCTAGTTCCATCCACGTCATTGCAAATAGTAAGATTTTGGGGTTTTTTGATGGCTGTATAATATTCCATTGCACATATATACCACATCTTCTTTATCCATTCATTTGTTGATGTTGATGGACATTTAGGCTCTTTCCATAGTTTGGCTATTGTGGACATTGCTGCTATAAACATCGGGGTGCACGTACCTCTTTGGATCACTACATTTGTATCTTCGAAGTAAATACCCAGTAGTGCAATTGCTGGGTCGTAGGGTAGCTCTATTTTCAACTTTTTGAGGAACCTCTATACTGTTTTCCAGAGTGGCTGCACCAGCTTGCATTCCCACCAACAGTGTAGGAGCCATCCCCTCACTTTCAATCTGCAGGTGTCCTTAGGACTAAAATTAGTCTCTTGTAGGCAGCATATAGTTGGGTCTTGTTTTTTATTCATTCTGACCCCCTTTGTATTTTGATTGGAGCATTGAGTCCATTTGTATTTAAAATGATTGATGATAGATATGTATTTATTGCCATTTCATTACCTATTTTGTCATTATTTCTGGAGTTTTTCTCTGTTCCTTTCTAGTCTTTGTCACTTTCGGTCTTCCTTTCCACTCAAAGAGTCCCCTTTTATATTTCTTGCTGGGTTGGTTTGGTGTCATGAACTCCTTTAAGTTTTTATTTGTCTGGGGAACTCTTTATCTCTCCTTCTATTCTGAATGATAGGCTTGCTGGATAGAGTATTCTTGGCTGTGGATTTTTCCCATTCAGTACTTTGAATATATCATGCCAGTCCCTCTGGCTTGCCAACTTTCTGTTGAGAAGTCTCCAGCTAGCCTTATGGGTCTTCCCTTATAAGTTAAGAACTTCTTTTGTCTTGATGCTTTTAAGACATTTTTTTACAATTTGACATGGTGTTGGCTTTTTTTGTTAATTTTGATGGGGGTTCTCTGTGCCTACTATATCTGGATGTCTGTTTCCTTCTCAAGATTAGTGAAGTTTTCAGCTATTATTTCTTTAAATAAATGTTCTGCCCTTTTTTCTCTCTCCAGTTCTTCTGGGACTCCTATGATATGAATGTTATTATGTTTGATGGAGTCACTTAGTTCCCATAGTCTGTTCTAAGGTTGCATACTTCTTCTTTCTCTCTTCTTTCGTATTCATTACTTTCCCTTCTAAGTGACTGATTTGCTCCTCTGTTTCTTTGAGCCTGCTGTTCATTGCATCAAGTGTGTTTCTAACCTCATTTATTGCACTCTTCATCTCTAATTGCCTTTTTTAAACTTTTTTTTATCTCTATGGTAAGTGTCTCACTGATGTTGTTTATTCTTTTCTCAAGTCCAGTGAGTATCCTTATGATTGTTGCTTTAAATTGTCCATCAGGCATTTTATTATATTTGTTTCACTTAGATCTCTGGCCATGATCTTGTTCTTTCATTTGGGATAAATTCTTCTGTCTTCTCACGTTGTCTAAGTCTCTCTCTTCTTCTCTATTTTACAAAAGCCAGACATGTCTCCTGTTCCTGGAAGTAATGGCTTTATGAAGAAGAGATCATATAATACCCAGGGCCTGGCACGTCAGGGAGTGTCTCTGATGCATGCTACCTGCACTCTGCTCTTTTGTTTTGGCCCTTTTATCTTTCAGGCCAGTCTTTTGCAGAGGTTCTCCTTGCCTGCAGTGGGCAATATTTGGTGTCTGGGCTGAGTGTGGCAGTTGAAATGAGACCTGTCACTACCTCCATCAGAACTGAGGTCCTGCAAAACTCTCTGGTTGGGCAATATGGTATGGGCAGGGTTTTGTGCTGGTCTTCTGGGGGAGGGACCCACCACAGTGGGACTGAGGCAAGCATGACTGAGAAGGGCAGTTCCATTGGAGTGCAGGAGGGTGAGTCTTGGTATAAGCAAGTTAGGCAGCCAGTGTTGGCTCTGCACTACTTCCCTCTGGTGGCTCTGTGTTTATGCTGAGGGGCAAGGGAGGGAAATGGTGCTGTCCAGCTTCTTTGTTCCTGAAGAGGTGTCTCCATGAGCACTGCCTCTCAGGAACACACTCAGAAGAGCAAATAATCCCCCTGTGTGCCCCAGGAGCTCTTCAGATCACTGTTTCCATGCTGTCTACCCCTGGGTTGTTAGCCTGCCATCTTTCCAAGAGCAGGACAGTGCCCTCTGGGCTCTACCCAAGCAAAGCCCACTGACCTTTCAAACTCCAGGCTTTAAGCCTCACTGTTGTAAGAACTCTTGAAATTTGGCCCCTCTCATTTACCAAGCCAATGGCTTTGGGGAAATATTCTCCTTATGCATTCCCCTGTGTGATTCTTTCTCTCTCTCCTTCCTCTCTCTCTCTCTCTTTCTCTCTCTCTCTCTCTTTCTCGCCCTTCTCCATGGCTACAGCTCCCTACCCTCCACAGCAACTGTAATCCATTTCTCACTTAAACCACATCTCTGCACTTCCTACTTTTTTAATGTAGCGTCCTCTCTCCCTTTATTGGTGGAGTTTGTTCTGTCAGTCTTCAGGTCTATTTCTGGGGTATTTAGAATGATATGATAGTTATCTAGTTGTGTTTGTGGGACAAGGCAAGCCTAGGGTCCTCCTACTATACCACCTTCTTCCTCTCTTTCAGGTATATGACACTTTGGTTGTCTATTCATCAACTGATAGACATATGATTATTGTGAATAGTGCTATTGTGAATAGTACTGCCATGAATATTCAAATAAGTTTTTGTTTGTACACTCATTGTCAGTTCTTTTAGGTATACACCAAGGAGTGGAATTACAGGATTATGGTAGTTCTATGTTCAAATTTTTGAGGAATCATGAAACTGATTTCTGTAGTGGCTATAGCATTTTCCATTCCCACCAGTGATGTTTCAGTATTCCAATTTTTCCACATCCTCACCAACACTTCTTCTTCTTCTTTTTTGTTATTACAGTTAGCCTAGTGGGTGTGATGTGATATTTTATTGTACTTTTGGCTTGCATGTCTCTAATGACTAATGACATTAAACATCTTTTCATATGCTTATTAGCCATTTGTATATCTGCTTTGAAGAAATGTCCTTTCAAGTCTTTTGCCTAGGGTTATTTGTCTTTTTGTTGTTTAGTTGTAAGCTTTCTTTATATGTTCAGGATATCAGAGTACATTTTGTGGATTGTATTTTCTCTTTCTTGATAGTTTCCTTTGAGGCAAAAAGTTATTAATTTTCATGAATTCAAATTTAGTTTTTCGTTTGTTGCTTATACTTTTAGTAGCATAGCTAAGAAACTATCATCAAACACAAGGTGATGATTTACCTGTATGCTTTTCATTTAAGAGTTTTATAGTTTCAGCTCTTATACTTAAATTTTTAAACCATTTTCAATAAATATTTCCTATATGGTGTGGCATAAAAGTATATCATTCTTTTGCATGCCAATATACAATTGTCTCAGCAGCATTTGTTGAAGAGATTATTCTTTCCTGATCGAGTGTCCTCACCACCCCTATCAAATTTAATTAACCCTAGGTGTATAGGTTTCTTTCTGAAATCTCAATTTTATTCCATTGATCTATATTTTTATCCTCATGTGAGTACCACACTGTTTTGTTTACTGTAGCTTTGCAGTTAGTTTAGAAATTAGGAAATGTGAGTCCTCCAATTGCTCGGGTTTTTTTTTTTTCAAGATTATTATGGTTATTCTGAGTCCCTTACAATTCCATATGAATTTGAAGATTAGTTTTCTACTTCTGCAAAAAAAGCCACTGAGATTTTGACAGGGATTACATTGAATTTGTAGATTGATTTGGGAGTATTGTTATCTTAACAATATCTTCCCATTGTGTCTTATTTAATTTCCTTCAACTGTGTTTTGTGGTTTTAAGTGTACAAGTCTTACATCTCCATTAAATTTATCCCCGAGTATTTTATTCTTTTTGATACTATTGTAAATGAAATGATTTCCTTTTAAGTAATCACACAGCTTCTTATTTAAAAACATAGAAATACAGGGAGGGGGTAAAAGATGGTGGAGGAGTAGGGGACCCTATTCTAACAGGTCCCCAGAATTGAGCTGGATATCTACCAGACCACTCTGAACACCCACAAAATCAGCCTGAGATGTAAGAAGATAGATTTGGATATCTACAAACAGAATATTGCAGGCAGTTGGTTTCGAGGTACAAAGCGGGAAACCATGATTCTGCAGGCAGATATCAGAGGATAAATGGAAGGGGGAGGGAGCAGAACCGTTGGGATCCTACACCACCAGGGAGAGATAGCCTCCCATGCTGGGGACCGGGCACAGACTTGCAGACCGGTAGCAATGGGGAAAGGACTTTAGGACAGCACCCTGGATGGAAACCCAGAGCAGCGGGCCATGGCTGGGAACTGGGGGCAGCTGGTGGTTTTAGAAGCACAAAGGGCAGAGACGTGCCCTGACCTGGAGGTGAGGACAGGGAGTGCTGCTGAGGGACGCACAACCCAGGACCCTGCACTTTATAGCAGCTCAGACAGAAATGGAGATAGTGTGGCCTGGAGATATCACTGAAGAACGGACTGTGATCTCTCTGCTCTGAGGCAGAGGGTTGGAAATGGTCTCTTCTGCTTTGACTCTTGGAAGAGATGTGGAAAGGTACCAGGGAAAGCCGCCAGAGAAAAAATCTCCCAAAAACCGGTTTCCACGGAGCCCACCCCCTGCCACAGGGCAGGGCAACTCCTCCCAAACAGGGTTGCCTGAGTAACAGCACAGCAGGCCCCTCCCCCAGAAGACAGGCTGGGAGAAAAAGAGGCTAGCAACCTTAAGGTCCCAAGAAAACAGTTGCATCTTGCTTGGCTTGTGGTCAATAATTTGGACTCTATACATTCCCTCAAACATCCATCAACAGAATGACTAGGAGGAGGAACCCCCAAAATAGGAAAGACTCAGAGACTATAATTTATGCCACAGATTTACAAATGGATTCAGATATAACCAAGATGTCGGAGATGGAATTCAGGCTAGCAATTGTGAAGACAAAAGCTAGAATGGAGAAATCAATTAATGGCAACATAGAGTCTCTAGGGGCAGAAATGAAAGCTTAACTGGCAGAACTTAAAAATGCTATCAATGAGATCCAATCTAATCTAGATAATCTAACAACTAGGGTAAGCGAGGCAGAAGGACAAATTAGTGACCTAGAAGACTAATTAATAGACAAAAAAGGAAAAGAGGAGGCCAGGGAAAAACAACTCAGAATCCATGAAAATAGAAGCAGAGAAATAAGTGACACCATGAAACGTTCCAATGTCAGAATCATTGGGATCCCTGAGGGGGTGGAGAGAGAGAGAGGACTAGAAGATATATTTGAGCAAATCATAGCTGAGAACTTGCTTAATCTGGGGAATGAAACAAACGTTCGTGTCCTAGAGGCAGAGAAGGCCCCTCCCAAGATCAAGGAAAACAGGCCAACACCCCGGCATGTAATAGTAAAACTCGCAAATCCTAGAACCAAGGAAACCAGCTTAAGGGCAGTTAGGGGGAAGAGATTCCTTAAGTACAGAGGGAGGAACATCAGAATAATGTCAGACCTATCCACAGAAACCTGGCAAGCCAGAAAGGCCTGGCAAGACATATTCAGGGTACTAAACGAGAAGAACAGGCAGCCAAGAATACTTTATCTGCCAAGGCTGTCATTTAGAATGGATGGAGAGATGCTGAGCTTCCAAGACCAGCAGAAACTGAAAGAATATGTGACCACTAAGCCAGTCCTGCAAGAATTATTAAGGGGGGTTCTATAAAATGAGAAAGACCCCAAGAGGGGTATAGAAAAGGAAATTTACAGGGAAAATCTATAAAGACAAGCTCTTCACAGGCAACATGATGACAATAAGTTCATATCTTTCAATAATCACTCTCAATGTGAACAGCCTAAATGCTTCCATAAAACGGCACAGGGTTGAAGATTGGATAAAAAGACAGGACCCATCCATATGTTGTCTACAAGAGACTGAAAATGAAGGAATCAAGATCCATCTTCCATGCCAATGGACCTCAAAAGAAAGCTGGGGTAGCAATTCTTATATCAGACAAATTAGATTTTAAACTAAAGACTGTAGTTAGAGACACAGAAGGACACTATATCACTCTTAAAGGGTCTATCCAACAAGATCTAACAATTGTAAATAGCTATGCCCCCAACATGGGATCAGCCATCTACATAAGCCAACTGTTAACCAAAATAAAGAGTCGTATTGAAATCAGTACGTTAATTGTAGAAAACCTCAATACTCCACTCTCAGCAATAGATAGATCATCTAAGCAGAAAATCAACAAAGAAACAAGAGCTTTGATTGAAACACTGGACCAGATGGACCTCATAGATATATACAGAACATTCCACCCTAAAACAACAGAATACTCATTTTTCTTGAGCGCACATGGAACTTACCCCAGAATAGACCACATAACTGAGTCACAAATCAGGTCTCAACTGATACCAAAAGATTGAGATGATTCCCTACAGATTCTCAGACCATAATGCTTTAAAACTGGAACTCAATCACAAGAAAAAAATTGGAAGAAATTCAAACACTTGGAAGCTAAAGACCGCTCTGCTCAAGAATGTTTGGGTCAACCAGGCAATCAAAGAAGAACTTAAACAATTCATGGAAACCAATGAGAACGAAAACACATTGGTCCAAAATGAATGGGATACTGCAAAGGCGGTCCTATGGGGGAAATACATAGCCATCCAAGCCTCACTCAAAAAAAAAATAGAAAAATCCCGAATTCACCAACTAACTCTACACCTTAAAGAACTAGAGAAAAAGCAACAAACAGTGCCTAAGCCACACATTAGAGAAATAATTAAGATTAGAGCAGAGATCAATGAATTAGAAACCAGAAACACAGTAGATCAGATCAACGAAACTAGAAGCTAGTTCTTTGAGAGAATTACTGTGGTTGATAAACCACTGGCCAGACTTGTCCAGAAGCAAAGAGAAAGGACCCAAATTAATAAAATTATGAATGAAAGGGGAGAGATCACAACTAACAACAAGGAAATAGGAACAATTATTAGAAATTATTATCAACAACTCTATGCCAGTAAACTGAGCAACCTGGATGAAATGGAGGCCTTCCTGGAAACCTATAAACTGCCAAGGCTGAAACAGGAAGAAATTGGCAACCTGAATAGGCCAGTAACCAGTAACAAGATTGAAACAGTGATCAAAAACTTCCCAAAAAACAAGAGTCCAGGGCCTGATGGATTCCCTGGGGGAGTTCTACCAAACATTCAAGGAAAAAATAATACATATTCTCCTGAAGCTCTTTCAAAAAATAGAAACAGAAGGAAAGCTTCCAGAATCATTCTATGAGGCCAGCATTACCTTAATCCCCAAACCAGGCAAAGACCCCATCAAAAAGGAGAATTTCAGACCGATATCCCTGATGAATATGGATTCCAAAATCCTCAACAAAATCCTAGTTAATAGGATCCAACAATACATTCAAAGGATCATCCACCACGACCAAGTGGGATTTATCCCCAGGATACAAGGGTGGTTCAACATTCGCAAATCAATCAATGTGATAGAACACATTAATAAGAGGAGGGAGAAGAACCGTATGGTCTTCTCAATTGATGCAGAAAAAGCATTTGACAAAATACAGCATCCTATCCTGTTTAAAACTCTTCAGAGTATAGGGATAGAAAGAATATTCCTCAAGTTCATAAAATCCATCTATGAAAAACCCACAGTGAATATCATCCTCAATGGGGAAAAGCTGAGAGCCTTTCCCTTAAGATCAGGAACATGTCAAGGATGCCCACTCTCGCCACTATTGTTCAACATAATACTAGAAGTCCTAGCAACAGCAATCAGACAACAAAAAAATAAAAGGTATTCAAATTGGCAAAGAAGTCAAACTCTCTCTCTTTGCAGATGACATGACACTTTATGTGGAAAACCCAAAAGACTCCACCCCCGAATTACTAGACCTCATACAGCAATTCAGTAATGTGGCAGGATACAAAATCAATACACAAAAATCAGTTGCTTTCTTATACACTAACAATGCAACTGTAGAAAGAGAAATTAGAGAAACGATTCCATTTACAATAGCCCCCAAAACCATAAGATACCTCGGAATAAACCTAACCAAAGAGGTAAAGGATCTATGCTCTAGGAACTACAGAACACTCATGAAAGAAATTGAAGAAGACATCAAAAGATGGAAAAACATTCCATGTTCATATATTGAAAGTAAACATTGTTAAATGTCTATGCTGCCCAGAGCAATCTATACCTTCAATGCCATCCCGATCAAAATTCCATGACATTTTTCAAAGTGCTGGAACAAACAATCCTAAAATTTGTATGGAATCAGAAAAAACCCTGAATCACCAAGGAAATGTTGAAAAAGAAAAACAAAGCTGGGGGCATCACGTTGCCCATTTTCAAGCTAGATTACAAATCTGTAATCACCAAGACAGCATGGTACTGGCACAAAAACAGACATATAGACCAATGGAACAGAATAGAGAACCCAGATATGGACCCTCAACTCTATGGTCAAATAATCTTTGACAAAGCAGGAAAAAACATGCAATGGAAAAAAGACAGTCTCTTCAATAAAGGGTGTTGGGAAAATTGGACAGCCACATGCAAAAGAATGAAACTCGATCATTCTCTAACACCATACACAAAGATAAACTCAAAATGGATGAAAGACCTCAATGTGAGACAGGAATCCATCAAAATCCTAGAGGAGAACATAGGCAGTAACCTCTCTGTCATCGGCCACAGCAACTTCTTTCAAGATACATCTCCAAAGGCTAGTGAAACAAAAGCAAAAATGAACTTTTGGGACTTCATCAAGATAAAAAGCTTCTGCACAGCAAAGGAAACAGTCAACAAAACAGGCAACCCACAGAATGGGAAAAGATATTTGCAAATGACACTACAGATAAAGGGCTGGTAACCAAGATCTATAAAGAACTTCTCAAACTCAACACCCAAAAAACAAATAATCAAGTCAAAAAGTGGGCAGAAGATATGAAAAGACACTTCTCTGAGGAAGACATACAAATGGCTAACAGACACATGAAAAAATGTTCATCATCCTTAGCCATCAGGGAAATTCAAATGAAAACTACATTGAGATACCACCTTACACCAGTTAGAATGGCAAAAATGGACAGGGAAAGAAACAACAAATGTTGGAGAGGTTGTGGAGAAAAGGGAACCCTCTTACTTTGTTGGTGGGAATGCAAGTTGGTATAGCCACTTTGGAAAACAGTGTGGAGGTGCCTCAAAAAATTAAAAATAGAGCTACCCTATGACCCAGCAATTGCACTACTAGGTATTTACCCCAAAGACACAGATGTAGTGAAAAGAAGGGCCATATGCACCCCAATGTTCATAGCAGCAATGTCCGCAATAGCCAAACTGTGGAAAGAGCTGAGATGCCCTTCAACAGGTGACTGGATAAAGAAGATGTGGTCCATATATACAATGGAATATGACTCAGCCATCAGAAAGGGTGAATACCCAACTTTTACATCAACATGGGTGGGACTGGAGGAGATTATGCTAAGTGAAATAAGTGAAGCGGAGAAAGTCAATTATCATATGGTTTCACTTATTGGTGGAACATAAGGAATAGCATGGAGGACGTTAGGAGAAGGAAGGGAAAAATGAAGGGGGAGAAATCGGAGGGAGAGATGAACCGTGAGAGACTATGGACTCTGAGAAACAAACAGGGTTTTAGAGGGGCGGGGGTGGGGGGATGCGTTAGCCCGGTAATGGGTATTAAGGAGGGCACGTACTGCATGGAGCACTGGGTGTTATATGAAAACAATGAATCTTGGATCACTCCATGAAAATAAATAAGTAAATAAATAAATAAATAAATAAAAATTTAGAAATACAATTGTCCTGTTATAGAGAAATAATTATACTGTGGTCTTTCCAAAGGATAGAATTATTTTTTTCTAAAAAGTTAAAGACAGAAGGGAAAGCTCTTAAGATACTGATAACTACAAATCCTTAGACACACTAAAATAGCACTTTAAGTTGCATGTATTTATTCTACAGATAAAATTAAATATGAAATTATTTCTTAACTTCCTTTAAGGATTGTTCATTGTCAATGTATAGGAATACAACCAGTTTTTCTGTGTTGATTTTATATCCTGTAAATTTGGTGTATTTATTTGCTATAGTGGTGTTTTTGAGGACTTTTTAGAATTTTCTGTATAAAAGCTCATGGCACCTGTCAATAGAGATAGTTTTACTTCTTTCTTTACAATTGTGATGCCTTTTATTTATTTTTTCCAGTCTAATTTATTTGGCTACGGTGTTTAGTACAATGTTGAATAGAAATTCTCAAACTAGGGGTGCCTGGGTTACACCAGTTAGGCATCCAACTCTTGGTTTTGGCTCAGGTCATGATCTCAGGGTCCTGAGATTGAGCCCTGGGTCTGTCTCAGTGCTCAGCATGGAGTCTGCTTGAGATTCTCTCTTTCCCTCTCCCTCTGCCCTTCCTGCTTGTGCTCTCTCTCTCTCTAAAATAAATAAATAAAAGCTTTAGAAAAAAAAGAAGTTCTGAAATCATATGGTATTTGTCTTTCTCTGACTGACTTATATCACTTAACATAATATTCTCGCTCCATCAATGTCATTGTAAATGGCAAGATTTCATTCTATTTTATGGCTGAGTAATATTATATATATATATTAGTGTGTATATATATATATATATATATATTCATCAGTCGATGGACATGTGGGCTCTTTCCATAATTTGGCTCTTGTTGATAATGCTGCTATAAACATCAGGGTGCATGTATCCCTTCAAGTCCATATTTTTGTATCCTTAGTAGTGCAATTGCTGGCTCATAGGGTAGTTCTATTTTTAACTTTTTGAGGAACCTCCATACTGCATCCCAGAGTGGCTGGACCAGTTTGCATTCTCACCAACAGGTTTAGAGTGTTCCCCTTTTTCTGCATCTTTGCCAACACCTGTTGTTTCCTGTGCTGTTAATTTTAGCCATTCTGACAGGTGTGAGGTGATATCTCATTATGGTTTTGATTTGTATTTCCCTGATGATGAGTGATGTTCAGCATCTTTTCATGTGTCTGTAGGCCATCTGGATGTCTTCTTTGGTAAAATATCTATTCATGTTGTCTGCCCATTTCTTGACTGGATTATTTTTGGGGGGTGTTGAGTTTTATAAGTTCTTTATATATTTTGGATACTAAAACTTTATCAGATATTTCACTTGCATATATCTTCTGCCATTCCATATGTTGCCTTTTAGTTTTGTTGATTGTTTCCTTCACTGTAAAGAAGCTATTTATTTTGATGATGTTCCATTGGTTTATTTTTGATTTTGTTTCCCTTGCCTCAGGAAACACTTTTAGTAAGAAGTTGCTATGGCTAATGTCAAAGAGATTACTGCCCGTGTTATCCTCTAGTATTTCAATGGTTTCCTGTGTCACATTTAGGTCTTTAATCCATTTTGAAATGATTTTTGTATATGGTGTAAGAAAGTGGTCCAGTTTCATTCTTTTGCATATTGCTGTCCAGTTTTCCCCCACACCATTTGTTGAAGAGACTTTTTCCCATTGGATATTCCTTCCAGTTTTGTGCAAGATTAATTAACCATATATTTGTGGGCTCATTTCTGGGATTTTTATTTTGTTCCACTGATCTATATGTCCATTTTTGTGCCAGTACCATACTGTCTTGACTACAGCTTTGTAATATAGCTTGATGTCCGGAATTGTGATGTCTCCAGCTCTCTTTTTCTTTATCAATATTGCTTTGGCTATTCAGGGTCTTTTGTGGTTCCATACAAATTTTAGGATTGTTTGTTCTAGCTCTGAAAAATGCTTGTAGTATTTGGTAGTGATTGCATTAAATGTGTAGATTCCTTTGGGTAGTATAGACATTTTCACAATAGTTGTTATTCCAGTCCATGAGCATGAAAAGTTTTTCTATTTATGTGTGTCCTTTTCAATTTCTTTCATCAGTATTTTATAGTTTTCACAGTTCAGGTCTTTTACCTCTTTGGTTAGGTTTATCCTAGGTATCTTATTGTTTTTGATGCAATTATAAATGGAACTGATTACTTGATCTCTCTTTCTCCTGCTTCATTATTGGTGTATAGAAATGGAACAGGTTTCTGTATGTTGATTTTTTGTCCTGCGGCTGACTGAATTCATGTATCAGTTCCAGTAATTTTTGGTGGAGTCCTTTAGGTTTTCTATATGAACTGTCACATCATTTGCAAATAGTGCAAGTTTGACTTCTTCCTTGCAAATTTGGATGCCTTTTATTTCTTTTTGTTGTCTGATTGCTGAGGCTAGGACTTCCAGTACAATGTTAAATAAAAATGGTGAGAGTGGACTTTCCTATCTTGTTCCTTACTATAAGGGAAAAGGTCTTAGTTTTTCCCTTTTGAGGATGATATTAGCTGTGGGTTTTTCATATATGACCTTTATCATGTTGAGGTAAGTTCACTCTAACCCTACTTTGTTGAAGGTTTTTGTCATGAATTGATGTACTTTGTTAAATGCTTTTTTGCATCTATTGAAATGATAATACTGTTCTTATCCTTTCTTTTATTAATGTGATATATCATGTTGATTGATTTGCCAATAGTGAACCACCCTTATAATACAGGAATAAATCCCACTTGATTGTGGTGAATGATTCTTTTAATGTACTGCTGGATTCGGTGTGCTAGTATTTTATTGAGAATTTTTGCATCCATGTTCATCAGGGATATTGTCCTGTAGTTCTCTTTTTTAGTGGAGTCTATCTGGTTTTAGTATTAGGGTAATGCTGGCTTCATAGAATGAATTTGGAAGTTTTCCTTCCATTTCTATTTTTTGGAATAGTTTGACAAGAATTAAATTTTCTTTAATATGGGTAAAAATCACCTGTGAAGCCATGTGGTTCTGGACTTTGTTGGAAGATTTTTGATTACTGATTCAATTTCTTTGCTGGTTATTAGTCTGTTCAAGTTCTCTATTTCTTCCTGTTTCAGTTTTGATAGTTTATATGTTTCTAGGAATTTATCCATTTCTTCCAGGTTGTCCAATTTGTTGACATATATTTTTCAATAATATTCTCTTATAATTCTTTATATTTTTGTTGTGTTGGTTGTTATTTCTCCTCTCTTATTTATGATTTTATTTATTTGTATCCTTTCTCTTTTCTTTTTGATAAGTCTGGCTAGGGGGTTATCAATTTTATTAATATTTCCAAAGAACCAGCACCTGGATTCATTGGTCTGTTCTATTGTGGGTTTTTTGTTTCTATATCATTTATTTTTGCTCTAGCCTTTATTATTTCCTTCCTTCTGCTGGTTTTAGGTTTTGTTTTTTGTTATTTTTCTAGCTCCTTTAGGTATAAGATTAGGTTGTTTATTTGAGATTTTTTCTTACTTCTTGAGGTGGGCCTGTATTCCTAAGGAATGTGTATCCTGCTGTTTTAGGATGGAATGTTCTGTATGTATCTATTAAGTCCATCTGATGCAGGGATGCCTGGATGGTGTCTGCCTTCAGCTTGGGTCATGATCCCAAGGTCCTGGGATTGAGCCCCACGTCAGGCTCCCTAGAGCCTACTTCTCCCTCTGCCTGATTCTCCCTCTGCCTGCCACTCCCCCTGTTTGTGCTCTCTTTATCTCTCTGACAATTAAATAAATAAATAAAATCTTTTTTTAAAAAAGTCCATCTGATCCAGTACGTCATTTAAACCATCATTTACTTGTTAATTTTCTGTTTTAATGATCTGTCCATTGATATAAGTGGGGTGTTAAAGTCCCCTACTATTATAGTATTATTATGAATTAGTTCTTTATATTTGTTACTAATTGTTTTATATATTTTGGTGCTCCTATGTTGGGTGCATAAATATTTGCAATTGTTAGATCTTGTTGGATTGTCCTCTTTATTATTATATAGTGTCCTTCTTTATCTCTTTTTGCAGTCTTTGTTTTAAAGTCTATTTTGTCCAATATACCCTAGCTTTCTTTTGAAATCCATTTGCATAATAAATGTTTCGCCATCCCCTCACTTTCAATCTGCAGCTGTCTTCAGGTCTAAAATGAGTCTCTAGTAGGCACCATATGGGTCTTGTTTGTTTTTTATCCATTCTGACACCCTATGTCTTTTGATTGTAGCATTTAGTTCAATTATATTCAGAGTAATTATTGATAGATACGTATTTATTGCCATTTTATTACTTGTTTTGTCATTGTTTCTGGAGATTTTTCTCTGTTCCTTTCTAGTCTTTGTCACTTTGGGTCTTTCCTTTGCACTCAAATTCTCCTTTAATATTTCTTGCAGGGCTGATTTAGTGATCACAAACTCCTTTAGTTTTTGTATGGGAAACTCTTTATCTCTCCTTCTATTCCGAATGATAGGCTTGCTGGATAGAGTATTCTTGGCTGCAGATTTTTACCATTTGGCACTTTGCCTATATCATGCCACTTTCTTCTGGCTTGCCAAGTTTCTATTGAGAAATCTCTAGCTAGCCTTATGGGTCTTCCCTTGTAAGTTAAAGACTTCTCTTGTCTTGGTGTTTTTAAGATTTTTTCTTTGTCCTATATTTTGAAAGTTTACTTATAATATGTGTTGGTGTTGGCCTGCTTTTGTTGATTTTGATGGGGAGTTCTCTATGCCTCCTCGATATGGATGTCTGTTTTCTTCCTCAGATTAGGGAAGTGTTCAGCTATTATTTCTTCAAATAAATTTTCTGTCCCCTTTTCTTTCTCTTCTGGGGCTCCTGTAATATGTATGTTATTATTACTGATGGAGTCCCTGTTTCCTATGTCTATTTTTATGTTCCCTAATTCTTCTCTCTTTTGTTCAGCTTTTATATTTTCCATTATTTTGTTCTCTATATCATTTATTCATCCCTCTGCGTCTTCCAGACTTTTGTTCATTGTATCAAGTCTGTTTCCAATCTGTTATTGTGTTTTTTATTTCTGACTGATTCTTTTTTAACTCTTATCTCTGTGGTATGGTCTTCCGGAAGTCCTCCATTCTTTTCTCAAGCCCAGCTAGTATCCTTATGATTTTTCCTTTAAATTCTCCATCAGGCATTTTACTTATATTTGTTTCACTTAGCTCTCTGACTGTGACCTTATCTTGTTCTTTCATTTGGGACGAATTCTTCCATCTTGGTATTTTGCCTAAGTTTCTGCCTTCTTCTCTGTGTTATATAAGCCCATTCTGTTTTCTGGTCCTGAGAACCATGGCTTTATGAAGAACAGGTCATATAGTGTCCAGGGCCTGGCACTTTAGGGAGTGTCTCTTGTGTGCTGCATGCACTCTGCTGTTGTGCTTGGGCTGTTCTGTCCTTCAGGCCAGTCTTCTGCAGAGGCTCTCCTTGCCTGCAGTGGGGAGTATTTAGTCCTTGCCCAGAATGTGGCATGTTTTAACTAGGTGTACTCTGGTCTGCTTGTTAAATGAGACCTGTTATTACTTCCACTAGAACTGAAGTGCTGCAGAACTCTGGTTAGGAGACTTGGTGTGGGCAGGGTTTTCTGCTGGTCTTATGGGGAAGGAGTCCACCATGCTGGGGCTGAGGCAAACTGGAGTCAGACCAGACCACTGATTGTTTAAGAGTGTATTGTTTAGCTATAAAGGCAAGATGGCAGAAGAGTGGGAGACCTTGTTTCATCTGGTCCCTTGAATTTAGCTAGATAATCATCAAATCATTCTGAACACCTATGAATTAAAACTGAGATGTAAAAAAAAGAATTGCTGGAATTCTACAAATAGAAAAGTTACCTCTTTTTGCAAGGTAGGAGGTGCAGAGAAGTGAATTGAAAAGGATATATTAGAAGATAAACAGTGGGTGGAGGGAGCTTCCTTAAGCCAGCTACCAGAAAATGATGTAGCCCCAGAGTGCAAAATCGGAACTTTTAGGAGTCTGCTCCAGTGAGAGATATCCCTGCCTGGAAGGTGCTCAGGTGGCAAAACAGGGAAGAACCTTAGGTGAGACAGTGTGGTCTCAGGATCCCAGCATTCACAGAAAGAGCAGGGATGCCTCAGTGTGGCAGAGTTCAGAAGCATTGGAGCAGGGAAGCCAGGTACAATTAGCGAGCCCTGGAGTGACCTTCATCTAGGTGTTGCCATAAACCACGAAACGTGGCAAGATCAGGGGACCACTCTCTGAGTGGTGGCCCTGCAAGTGGCAGGCCTACAGTGACCTTCCTCCCTCCCCTGGGAGGATCGGTGCTTGTGCACATCGTAGGAACCTGCAGAGACTGGGGTACACAAAAGTGAAGACCACTTTTCCCTGAGGGGTTACAGAAGAGAGGGAGTCACGATTTTTCAGCTCTGGGTCTGGAGATTGGGAAATGGCCATTTTTATTTTCATCCTCTAAACCAGTGTGGAAAGCCTTCAGGGAACAAAAGCCACATAGAACAATCCAAAGCAGCTTACACTGAGCCCGACCCCCTAGCAAGGGGCAGTGCAACCCCGCCCAGGCAAAGACACCAGAGAATCAGTGCAGCAGGCCCCTCCCCCAGAAGATCAGCTGGAACAATAGGAAAATACCAACTTTGCCAAGCACACAGAACTGCAAAACTCCAGTGCTAGGGGAAAATAGTATATACAGCTTGAGGTTTGTTCTCATGATTCTTTTACCTTTCAGTTTAAAATTTTCTTTTTCTTTTTTTCCTTTTCAACTAGGTTCTTATTTTACCAGTTCTATGTTTTTAAATCTTCTTTTAACGTTCATTTTTACATGTACATTTTATAGATATATTCTTCATGTTTGGCTTCCTTTTATTGTATTCAATTTTATTTTTGTATTTATATAAGTATTTCTTTCTTTACAATTTTGGGATTTAGTTTCTTCTAACAAACAGACCAAAATACACCCAGAACCAAGTGGGTCACCCTGTTTTGTCCACCTGGGAGATTATATTCTCTCCTTTTTTGCTTTTTTTTCTTTTGTTTTTTGGTTTCTGAACTCTTCAGGTTTGTCTAGTGTGTATTTCACTGGGGTCATGGTTGATATTTTTCATTTTGTTCCTTCATTCATCTATTCTGCTCTGGACAAAATGACTAGAAGGAGAAATTCACAGCAAAAGGAAGAACCAGAGGTAATACTCTCTGCCAAAGACATAATCGATATGGATATAAGTAAAATATCAGACCTAGAATTCAGGATAATGATTATAAAGTTACTAGCTGGGCTTGAAAAAAGCATAAAAGACACTCGAGAATCTCTTAGTGCAGAAATAAAATCTAATCAGGCTGAAATTAAAAATGTTGTAACTGAGATGAGGTCTAAAATAGATGCTCTAACAGCTAGGGTGAATGAGGCAGAAGGGAGAATCAGTGACAAAGACAAGATATGGAAAGGAAGGAAGCTAAGGAAAAAAGAGAAAAACAACTAATGGACCACGAGGGGAGCTTCGAGAAATCAACGATACCATAAAGCAAAACAATATTAGAATAATTGGGGTCCCAGAGGAAGACGAAAGGGGGATGGAAAGAAGGTATATTTGAGCAAATCACAGCAAATTTGAGCTGTGAACGTCCCTAATCTGGGGAAGGAAACAGGCATTCAAGTCCAAAACATAGAGAGAAATGCCCCCCAAATCAATAAAAATAGGTCAACAAACCAACAGATAATAGTGAAAATTGAAAATTTCGGACATAAAGAGAAGATCCTGAAAGAAACTCGAGGCAAGAGCTCCTTAACTACAAAGGTAGAAACATTAGACTGGCAGCAGCCCTATCCACAGAGACCTGGCAGGCCAGAAAGGGCTGGCATGATATATTCAGGGCACTAAATGAGAAAAACATACAGCCAAGAATACTTTATCCAACAAGGCAGTCATTCAGAATGGAAGGAGAGATAAAGAGCTTCCAGGACAAACAGAAACTAAAAGAATCTGTGGTCACTAAACCAGCCCAGCAAGAAATATTAAAGGGGATCCTGTAAGCAAAGAGAGAGCCAAAAGTGACACAGACCAGAAAGAAACAGAGACAATCTACAGAAACAGGGACTTTACAAGCAATACAATGGCACTAAATTAATATCTGTCAGTAGTTACAATGAATATAAATAGGCTAAATGCTTCAATCAAAAGACACAGGGTATCGGATTAAATAAAAAAGCAAGACCCATTCGTATGCTGTCTCTAAGGGATTCATTTTAAACCTAAAGACACCTCCAGATTGAAAGTGAGGGGGTGGAGAACGATTTATCATCCAAGTGGACATCAAAGGAAAGCTATGGTAGCAATCATCATATCAGACAAATTAGATTTTAAGCCAAAGATTGTAGCAAGGGATGAAGAGGTACCCTATATCATTCTTAAAGTGTCTATCCAACAAGAAAATCTAACAATTATAAATATTTATGCTCCTATCTCGGCAGCAGCCAATTATATAAAACAATAACAAAATTAAAGAAATGCATTTATAATAATACAATAATAGGAAGGCATTTTAACACTGACAGATCATCTAAGCAGAAGATTAACCAGGAAACAAAGACTTTGAATGACACCTTGGACCAGATGGGCTTCGCAAATATATACAGAGCATTCCATGCTAGAACAACAGAATACACATTCTTCTCGAGTGCTCATGGAACATTCTCCAGAATAGAGTACATACTGGGTCACAAATCAGGTCTCAACTAAAACCAAAAGATTGGGATTATTCCCTGCCTATATTCAGACCACAATGCTTTGAAACTTGAACTCAATCACAAGAGGAAATTTGGAAGGAACTGAAACAATGGGAGGTTAAAGAGCATCCTCCTAAAGAGTGAATGGGTCAACCAGGAAATTAAAGAAGAATTTAAAAAATTCATAGAAACAAATGAAAACAAAAACATAACTGTTCAAAACCTTTGGGATGCAGCAAAGGCCATCTTAAGAGGGAAGTACATAGGAGGGGGAGGAGCAAGTTGGCGGAGCAGTAGGAGACCTAAAATTTGTCTGGTCCCAGGAATTCAGCTAGATAGTTATCAAACCATTCAGAACACCTACAAACTCAACAGGAAATTGAAGAAAAAGAATAGCAGCAACTCTCTGAACAGAAAGGCGACCACTTTCTGGAAGGTAGGATGTGAAGAGAAGTGAATCCGAGGCAATGTACAGGAAGATAGACTGCGGGGGGAGGGAGCCTCCGTCAGCCGGCTACTGGCAAGTGATAGAGCAGTGGCACAAAACTGGAACTTTTAGAACTTGGCTCCACTGAGGGACATTGCTCCAGTGGCTAAGCGAGGGATGGAACACTGGCTGGGACAGTGTGGTCTCAGTACCCTCGGGGTCACAGAAAGACCAAGGGTGCCTGAGTGTGACAGAGTTCCCAGGTATCAGAACGGGGAAGCCAGCTGCAAAGACAGAGCCGAGGAGTGGGCTTTCACCTCAGGGTTGCCATAAACTGATCCGTGGCACAATTGGGCCACTGCTCTTTGAGCAGGGACCCAACAAGTGGCAGATCGGGGGATACTCCCCTTCCTCCCCCCCGAGGAGCAACACGGGAGTGCACCACAGGAATCTGCTGGGTTTGGAGACTTCAAACCAGGTCGTGTGCCAGAGATAGAAATGCTCGGTCACAGGCCGCATGAGCATGGAGTGCGGCTGGAGACCAGGGAGACAGGAGTGATTGACTGCTTTTCTCTGAGAGCGCACTGGGGAGTGGGGCCCCAAGCTCTCGGCTCCTCCAAGACCAGAGATTGGGAGGCTCTCATTTTCTTTCTCCTCCTCCAAAGCTGTATGGAAAGCTTTCAAGGAATAAAAGCTACCGAAAGCAAACAGGAGCAGATGACTTAGCCCAGCCCCTGGCAAGGGTAGGGCAATTCCACCTCAGGCAAAGATATTTGAGAATCACTGCAACAGGCCCCTCTCCCAGAAGATCAGCAAGACCATCCAGCCAAGACCAAGTTTACCAATCAATGAGAATGGCAAAACCCAACACTAGGGGAATAAAGCACATAGAATTCATGGCTTTTTCCCCATGATTCTTTAGTCTTTCAAAGTTAATTTTAAAATTTTTATTTTTCTCTTTTTCTCTTTTTTAAAATTTTTCTTCTTTCCTTTTGCAACCAACATCTTATCTTGGCAATTCCTTTTTTAAAATCTTTTTTAATCTTACATTATTACTGTCATATCTCTTCATTGTATTTAACCTTATTTTTTGTATATATATAAGTTTTTCTTTCTTTAAAATTTTGGGATACAGTTTCTTCTAACAGACCAAAATATACCTTAAATATAGTGTATGACGTTGTCCTAGTCTCCCGCCTGATAACATTCTCTCTCTTTTTAAAAAATTTTTTAATTCTTTTTTCAACCAAATTCTTATCAATTCCTTTTTAGAAATCTTTTTTATTTTTCATTTTTACAGTCATATTCCATCCCTTCATCGTATTTCCCCTTGTTTTTGTACATATATAAGTTTTTCTTTCTTTAAAATTTTGGGAGGCAATTTCTTCTAACAGACCAAAATACACCCAAAATCTAGTGTGTGGCTCTGTTATTTTCACCAGCCTGATCATCTTTTTTTTCCCCTTTCTTTTCCCCTCGGTTTTGGGTCTTTACTGATATGCTTCATGTATATTTTTCTGGGGTCATTGTTACCCTTTTAGCATATTTTTAGCATTTTGTTCTCTCATTTGTTTATCCTCTTGTGGACAAAATTATAAGATGGAAAAACTCACCTAAAAAAAAGAACAAGAGGCAGTGCTGACTGCCAGGGACCTAATCAATACAGACAGTAAGATGTCAGAACTAGAGTTCAGAATGACGATTATAAAGATACTAGCTGGGCTTGTAAAAAGCATAGAAGATACTGAGAATCTCTTTCTGGAGAAATAAAAGAACTAAAATCTTACCAAGTTGAAATCAAAAAGGATATTAATGAAGTGCAATAAAAAATGGAGGCTCTAACTGCTAGGATAAATGAGGCAGAAGAGAGAATTAGTGATATAAAAATGATATGCCAAATGATGGAAAATGAAGCTGAGAAAAAGAGAGATAAACAACTACTGGATCACAACAGGAGAATTCGAGAGATAAGTGATACCATAAAACGAAACAACATTAGAATAATTGGGATCCCAGAAGAAGAAGAAAGAGAGAGAGGGGCAGAAGGTATATTGGAGCAAATTATAGCAGAGAACTTCCCTAATTTGTGGAAGGAAACAGGCATCAAAATCCAGGAGGCACAGAGAACCCCCCTCAAAATTAATAAAAATAGGTCAATACCCCAACATCTAATAGTAAAACTTACAAGTCTCAGAGACAAAGAGAAAATCCTGAAAGCAGCTCGGGACAAGAGGTCTGTAAACTACAATGGTAGAAACATTAGATTGGAAGCAGACCTATCCACAGAGACCTAACAGGCCAGAAAGGACTGGCATGATATATTCAGAGCACTAAATGAGAAAAATATGCAGCCAAGAATACTATATCCAGCTAGACTGTCATTGAAAATAGAAGGAGAGATAAAAAGCTTCCAGGACAATAGAAACTAAAAGAATTTGCAAACACCAAACCAGCCCTACAAGAAATATTGAAAGGGGTCCTCTAAGCAAAGAAAGAGCCTAAAAGTAACATAGACCAGAAAGGAACAGAGACAATATACAGTAACAGTCACCTTACAGGCACTACAGTGGCACTAAATTCATCTTTCAGTAATTACCCTGAATGTAAATAGGCTAAATGCCCCAATCAAAAGACACAGGGTATCAGATTGGATAAGAAAACAAGACCCATTGATATGCTGTCTGCAAGAGACTCATTTTAGATGCAAAGACACCTCCAGATTGAAAGTGAGGGTGTGGAAAACCATTTACCATGCTAATGGACATCTAAAGAAAGCTGGGATGGCAATCCTTGTATCAGACAAATTAGATTTTAAACCAAAGACTATAATAAGAGATGAAGAAGGACACTACATCATACTTAAAGGTTCTATCCAACAAGAAGATCTAACAATTGTAAATATCTATGCCCCTAACATGGGAGCAGCCAATTATATAAGCCAATTAATAACAAAAGCAAAGAAACATATCGACAATAATACAATAATAGTAGAGGACTTTAACACCCCCCCCTCACTGAAATGGACAGATCATCAGAGCAAAAGATCAACAGGGAAATAAAGGCTTTAAATGACACACTGGACCAGATGGACTTCACAGATATTTTCAGAACATTCCATCCCAAAGCAACAGAATACTCGTTCTTCTCTAGTGCACATGGAACATTCTCCAGAATAAATCACATCCTGGGTCACAAATCAGATCTCAACTGGTACCAAAAGATTGGGATCATTCCCTGCATATTTTTGGACCACAATGCTTTGAAACTAGAACTCAATCACAAGAGGAAAGTCGGAAAGAGCTCAAATACATGGAGGCTAAAGAGCATCCTACTAAAGAATGAATGGGTCAACCAGGAAATTAAAGAAGAATTAAAAAAATTCATGGACACAAATGAAAATGAAAACACAACTGTTCAAAATCCTTGGGATGCAGCAAAAGTCAGTCCTAAAAGGAAAGTATATAGCAATACAAGCCTTTCTCGAGAAACAAGAAAGGTCTCAAATACACAACTTAACCCTACACCTAAAGGAGCTGGAGAAAGAACTGCAAATAAAACCTAAACCCAGTAGGAAAAGAGAAATAATAAATATCAGAGCTGAAACCAATGAAATAGAAACCAAAAGAACAGTAGAACAGATTTAATGATACTAGGAGCTTGTTCTTTGAAAGAATAAATAAGATTGATAAACCCCTGGCCAGACTTATCAAAAAGAAAAGAGAAATGACCCAAATAAATAAAATCATGAATGAAAGAGGAGAGATCACAACCAAGACCAAAGAAATACAAACAATTATAAGAACATATTATGAGCAACTATACGCCAGCAAATTTGATAATCTGGAAGAAATGGATGCATTCCTGGAGACATGTAAACTACCAAAACTGAATCAGGAAGAAATAGAAAACCCGAACAGACCCATAACCAATGAGGAAAATGAAGCAGTACTCAAAAATCTCCCAACATACAAGAGCCCGGGGCCAGATGGCTTCCCAGGGGAATTCTACCAAACATTAAAGAATTTATACCTATTCTTCTGAAGCTGTTTTAAAGAATAGAAATGGAAGGAAAACTTTCAAACTCATTTTATGAGGCCAGCATTACCTTGATACCAAAACCAGACAAAGACTTCATCAAAAAGGAGAATTACAGATCAATATCCTTGATAATCATGGATGCAAAAATTCTCACCAACATGCTAGCCAATAAGATCCAACAGTACATTAAAAGGATTATTCACCATGACCAAGTGGGATTTTTTCCTGGACTGTAAGGTTGGTTCAACATCTGCAAATCAATCAATGTGATACATCACATTAATAAAAGAAAGGACAAGAAATATATGATCCTCTCAATAGATGCAGAAAAAGCATTTGACAAGGTACAGCATCCTTTCTTGATTAAAGCTCTTCACAGTGTAGGGATAGAGGGTACATAACTCAATATCATAAAAGCCATCTATGAAAAACCCACAGCGAATATCATACTCAATGGGGAAGTACTGAGAGATTTTTCTCCTAAGGTCAGGAACACGGCAAGGATGTCCACTGTCACCACTGCTCTTCAACATAGTACTAGACGTCCTAGTCTCAGCAATCAGACAACAAAAAGAAATAGAAGGCATCTGAATCAGCAAAGAAGAAGCCAAACTCTCACTTTTTGTGGATGATATGTTACTTTATGTGGAAAACCCAAAAGACCCTACCCCAAAACTGCTAGAATTCATACAGGAATTCAGTAAAGTGGCAGGATATAAAATCAATGCACAGAAATCAGTGGCATTTCTATACACCAACAACAAGACAGAAGAAAGAGAAATTAAGGAGTCAATCCCATTTACAGTTACACCCAAAACCATAAGATACCTAGGAATAAATCTAACCAAAGAAGCAAAGGGTTTGTACTCAGAAAACTATAGAATACTCATGAAAGAAATTGAGAAAGACACAAAGAAATGGAAAAATGTTCCATGCTCATGGATTGGAAGAACAAATACTGTGAAAATGTCTATGCTACCTAGATTATACTACACATTTAATGCAATCCCTATCAAAATACCATCAATTTTTTTCAAAGAAATGGAGCAAATAATCCTAAAATTTGTATGGAACCAGAAAAGACCCTGGATAGCCAGAGGAATGTTGAAAAAGAAAAGCAAAGCCTGTGGCATTACAATTCCGGACTTCAAACTGTATTACAAAGGTGTAATCATCAAGGCAGTATGTCACTGGCACAAAAACCGACACATATATCAATGGAACAGAATAGAGAACCCAGAAATGGACCCTCAACTCTATGGGCCACTAATCTTTAACAAAGCAGGAAAGAATATCCAATGGAAAAAAGACAGTGTCTTCAACAAATGGTCTTGGGAAAATTGGACAGCCACATGCAGAAGAATGAAAGTGGACCATTCTCTTACACTATACACAAAGATAAACTCAAAATGGATGAAATACCTAAATGTGAGACAGGAATCCATCAAAATCCTTGAGGAGAACACAGGCAGCAACCTCTTCAACCTCGGCCACAGCAACTTCTTCTTAGAAACATTGCCAAAGGCAAGGGAAGCAAGGGCAAAAATGAACTATTGGGACTTCATCGAGATAAAAAGCTTTTGCACAGCAAAGGAAACAGTCAACAAAACCAAAAAAAAAAAAAAACCTGACAGAATGGGAGAAGATATTTGCAAATGATATATCAGATAAAGGGCTAGTATCCAAAATCTATAAAGAACTTATCAAAATCAACACCCAAAGAACAACTAATCCAATCAAGAAATCGGCCGAAGACATGAACAGACATTTCTGCAAAGAAGATAGCCAAATGGCCAACAAACACATGAAAAATTGGTCAACATCACTAGGCATTAGGGAAATCCAAATCAAAACCACAATGTGATACCGTTTCTCACCAGTCAGAATGGCTAAAATTAACTAGTCAGGAAGTGACAGATGTTGGCGAGAATGCGGAGAAAAGGAAACCCTCCTACACTTTTGGTGGGAATGCAAACTGGTGCAGCCACTCTGGAAAACAGTATGGAGGTTCCTCAAAAAGTTGAAAATAGAGCTACCTTACGACCCAGCAATTGTACTACTTGGTATTTACCGTAAAGATACAAATGTAGTCATAATAAGGAGTACATGCGCCCCAATGTTTATAATAGCAATATCCACAATAGCCAAACTATGGAAAGAGCCTAGATGTCCATCAACAGATGAATGGATAAAGAAGAGGTGGTATATATATAAAATGGAATATTACACAGCCATCAGAAAAACGAAATCTTGCCATTTGCTATGATGTGGATGGAATTAGAGGGTATTATGCTAAGCGAAATAAATCAATCAGAGAAAGACAAGTATCATATGATCTCACTGATATGAGGAATTTGAGAAACAAAACAGAGGATCATAGGGGAAGGGAGGGAAAAATGAAACAAGATGAAACCAGAGAGGGAGACAAACTATAAGACTCTTAATCTCAAGAAACAAACTGAGGTTTGCTGGAGTGGAGGGGAGTGGGAGGGATGGAGTGGTTGGGTGATGGACATTGGGGAGGGTATGTACTATGGTGAGCACTGTGAATTGTCTAAGACTGATGAATCACAGACCTGTACCCCTGAAACAAATAATACATTATATGTTAAAAAATTTAAAAAGAGGGAAGCACATAGCAATACAAGCCTTTCTTAAAAAATTAGAAAAGTTTCAAATACACAAGCTAACCTTATACCTAAAGGAGCTGGAGAAAGAACAGCAAATAAAGCCTAAACCAAGCAGGAGAAGAGATATGATAAAGAATAGAGCAGAAATCAATGAAAAGAAACCAAAAGAACAGAACAGATGAAGGAAACTAGAAGCTGGTTCTTTGAAAGAATTAAAAAGATCAATAAACCACTAGCCAGACATATCAAAAAGGAAAGAGAAAGGACCCAAATAAATAAATAAATAAAATCATGGATGAAAGAGGAGAGATCATGACCAGGGAAATACAAACAATTTTAAGAATATATTATAAGGGGCGCCTGGGTGGCTCAGTCGTTAAGTGTCTGCCTTCAGCTCAGGTCATGATCCCAGGGTCCTGGGATCAAGCCCCACATCAGGCTCCCTGCTTGGCGGGAAGCTGGCTTCTCCCTCTCCCACTCCCCCTGCTTGCGTTCCTGCTCTCGCTATATCTCTCTCTGTCAAATAAATAAATATAATCTTAAAAAAGAATATATTATGAGCAACTATATGCCAACAAATTAGGCAATTTGGAAGAAATGGATGCATTCCTAGAGACATAGAAACTATGAGAACTGAAAGATGAAGAAATAGAAAACATGAACAGACCCATAACCAGCAAGGAAATTGAAGCAGTAAGCAACAATCTCACAACAAAGCTCACATCCACAGCGGGATGGCTTCCCAGGGGAATTTTACCAAACACTTAAAGAACTAATACCTATTCTTCTGAATCTGTTCAAAAAAATCGAAATGGAAGGAAAACTTCCAAACTCATTGTATGAGGCCAGCATTACCTTGATCTGATAATAAAGACCCCACCAAAAAGGAGAATTACAGACCAGTATCACTGATGAACATGGATGCCAAAATTCTCACCAAAATACTAGCCAATAGGATCCAACAGTACATTAAAAGGATTATTCACCACGACCCAGTGGGATTTATTCCTGGGCTGCAAGGGTGGTTCAGTATTCACAAATCAATCAATGGGATACATTGCATTAATAAAAAAAAAAGAACAAGAACCATATGATCCTCTCAATGGATTCAGAAAAAGCATTTGACAAAACAGAGCATCCCTTCTTGATTAAAACTCTTCAAAGTATAGGGTTAGAGGGAACATACCTCAATATCATAAAACCATCTATGAAAAGCCCACAGTGAATATCATCTTCAATAGGGAAAAACTGAGAGCTTTTCCTGTAAGGTCAGGAACATGACAAGGATGACCACTCTCACCATTATTGTTCAACATAGTACTCAAAAGTCCTAGCCTCAGCTATCAGACAACAAAAAGAAATAAAAGGTATTCAGATTGGCAAAGAAGATGTCAAACTCTCACTCTTCGCAGATGACATGATATTTTATGTGGAAAACCCAAAGACTTTACCACAAAATTGCTAGAACTGATAGAGGTGATTCAGCAACGTGGCAGGATACAAAATCAATACACAGAAGTCAGTTGCATTTCTATACACTAACAATGAGACAGAAGAAAGAGAAATTAAGGAATCGATCCCATTTACAATTGCACCAAAAACCATAAGATACTTAGGAATAAACCTAACCAAAGAGGTAAAGGATCTGTACTCTTAAAACTACAGAACACTTATGAAAGAAATTGAGGAAGACACAAAGAGATGGAAAAACATTCCCTGCTCATGGATTGGAAGAACATATATTGTTAAAATGTCTATGCTACTGGGATGTCTGGGTGGCTCAGTTTGTTAAGCATCTGACTTCAGCTCAGGTCATGATCCCAGGGTCCCAGGGTCGAGTCCCACATCAGGCTCCCTGCTCAGTGGGGAGTCTGCTTCTTCCTCTCCCCTAAGCCTGCCACTCCCCCTGCTTATACTGTCTCTCTCTGTCAAATAAATAAAATATTTTTAAAAATGTCTATGTTACCCAGAGCAATCTACACAGTCAGTGCAATCCCTATCAAAATACCATCGACATTTTTCACAGAGCTGGAACAAACAATCCTAAAATTTATATGGAACCAGAAAAGACCCTGAATAGCCAGAGGAATGTTGAAAAAGAAAACCAAAGCTGGGGGCATCACAGTGCCTGACTTCAAGCTATATTACAGAGCTGTGGTCATAAAGACAGCATGGTACTGGCACAGAAACAAACACATAGATCAATAGAACAGAATAGAGAGCGCAGTTGACTCTATGGTCAACTAATCTTTGACAAAGCATGAGAGAATACCCAATGGAAGAAAAGACAGTCTCCTCAATCAATGATGTTGGGAAATTGGACAACCACATGCAGAATAATGAAACTGGACCATTCTCTTACACCATACACAAAGATAAACTAAAAATGGATGAAAGATCTAAATGTGAGATAAGAATCCATTAAAATCCTAGAGGAGAACAGAGGCAGCAACCTCTCCGACCTTGGACAAAGCTACTTCTTTCAAGAGATGTCTCTAAAGGCAAGGGAAGCAAAAGCAAAAATGAACTATTGGGACTTCATCAAGATAAAAAGCTTCTGCACAGCAAAGGAAACAACAAAACTAAAAGGTAACCTATGAAATGGGAGAAGATATTTGCAAATGACATTACGGATAAAGTGCTGGTATCCAAGATCTATAAAGAATTTCTCAAACGCAACACCCAAAAAACAAATAATCCAATCAAGAAATGGGCAGAAGACATGAACAGACATTTCTCCAAAGAAGACATATAAATGGTTAACAGACACATGAAAAAAATGTTCCGTATCACTTGACATCAGGGAAATACAAATCAAAACCACAATGAGATATCATCTCTCATGAGTCAGAATGGGTAAAATTAACAGGTCAGGAAACAACAAATGTTAGCTAGGATACAAAGAAAGGGGAACCCTCTTACACTGTTGGTGCGAATGCAAGCTTGTACAGCTACTCCAGAAAACAGTATGGAGGTTCCTCAAGAAGTTAAAAATAGAGCTACCCTATGACCCAGCAATTGCACTACTAGATATTTACCCCAAGGATACAAATGTAGGGAAAAGAAGGGGCACCTGCACCCCAATATTCCTAGCAGCAATGTCCACAATAGCCAAACTGTGGAAAGAGTCCAGATGTCCATCAATAGATGAATGGACAAAGAAGTTGTGGTATATATATATATATATATATATATATATATATATATATATATACACACACAATGGAATATTGCTCAGCCATCAGAAAGGATGAATACTTACCATTTACTTCGATGTAGATCGAACTGGAGGGTTTTATGCTGAGTGCAATAAGTCTCTCAGAGAAAGGCAATTATCATATGGTTTCACTCATATGTGGAACATAAGCAGTGTGGAGGATCATAGGGGAAGGGAAGGAAAACTGGGAAGTCATCAGAGAGGGAGAAAAATCATGAGAGACTCTTAACTATACGAAACAAACTGAGGATTGCTAGAGGGGAGGTGGGTGGGGGGATGAGGTAATTGGGTGATGGGCATTAAGGAGAGCACATGATGTGATGAACACTGGGTTTTATACACAACTGATAAACTATTGAACACTACATCTGAAACTATGTTGGCTAATTGAGTTTAAATAAAAAACATATATAAAGTATCTTCAAACTATCTAAAAAATAGTGTGTTAATTTCCAAATATTTGTGTGATTCTAGTTTTATATTTTTTTATTTATGGTTTAGAGAAGATACTTTGTATGATTTCAGTCTTTTTGAATTTACTGACACTTGTTATGTGGCCTAAAAAAGTGGCCAATCCTGGAGAATGTTCCATGTGCACTTGAGAACAATGTGTATTCTGCTGTTGTGGGGTTAATTTTTCTCTATTTTTCTGTTAGGTCTTAGATTGCAGTGTTGTTCAAGTCCTCTGTTTCTTCATAGATCTTCTGTTTAGTTGTTCTATCTGTTATTAAAAGTTGAGTACTGAAGTCTCCAACTACTATTATACAACTCTCCCATCCAAGTCTCTATTTCTCCTTCTAATTTTCTCAGGTTTTGCTTCATATATTTTGGGCTCTGATGTTAGGTGTGTGTATTTTTTGTTCTATCTTTTTGATGAATTGACTCTTCTATCAATATGTAATCTTTACTGGATTTTGAGAGTTTTTATTGTTTGGAGCCAACTAAATTCCCCAATTTGAGGAAGTGTGTATGTGTGTATGTTTCTGTGCATGTGTATTCATATGCTACTGGCCAGTAGGAGTAGAGGGCTTACTTGTTCTTTAACTCCAGGAGATGTCAGAAGCACTTTTTGTTGGCAGCTCTGAAATGAGCACAACCTTGTATCATTAACTTCCTATTCTAATAAAATCCTATAGCTGGTTTGAGAATGAGTCCATGGACTTATTGTGAAGGAGAGCCAGACCTTCATTAAGGCCTTTGTGAAAATCTCCCTGTATTCAGAAATGACAGCTGGAATTCAATCTATTCCACACTCAGCAACAAATATCTTAGGTCTACAGTATCAGAACTCAATAAAATTAAAAATAAGTGGCAATTTGAGGCTTTTCTTCATTGCTTTCTTGTGTCATTGTTATCTTTTTTCTTTAATCCTTCTTTATCTTTCTGTTTTTCTCCAGCCATTTCATTTTCCATCTTTCCTTTTTTCTTCTCCACTTCCCCTTTTCTTGCTTTTCTCTCTTGCACCCTTCTCTCTGATTTCTTCTTTTCTCTATTATTTCCTTTACCCTATGACTGTTGCATTATAGCACACTGGATGTGAGACTAAACATTTTAAGTTAGCATCAATAGAGATATGTTAATAGAAGGAATAAACATAATTTTGTTTTGTGGGGAAAAGGTTACAAATTAAAATAAAAAGCCAATGCTGTCTCACTGTCTAACTGGAGCTTCTGTGTTGACAGCAGTTAAAAAGAAAGGTTTAAATTTTTTTAAAATCTGTTAAGAAAATTATATTATCTGGACCCAAATGTCCACATTGCTCTTTATGAAAATTATCTAAATATAAAGAGGGAAGCGAGACTCTTCTCTAAGAAATACCTTCTGCAGAAATCCCCTTTGGCTTCAAAGTTGTGAACTCCTAGCAAAAGCCAGCGTTCCTCAGGTTGTCTATTATACTGACAGAACTGTTGGCTGACTGAGGGAAAGAATGAAATATAATAGCAGCTATTGGATTTAAGCACAGCTAAATATGGTGGTGGCAGTAATAGCCTTGTGTTCCTTTCTGAGTAAAGCATTCCTTAATTCTCTTGCAGGTTGATAAGATTTGGAAATATCCATTGAATTTTTCTTATTTAATTTTATTATGTTATGTTAGTCACCATACAATACCTCATTAGTTTTTGATGTACTGATCCACGATTCATTGTTTTCATATAACACTCAGTGCTCCATGCAGTACGTGCCCTCCTTAATACCCATCACTGGGTTAACCCATCCCCCCACCCCGTCCCCTCTAAAACCTTCAGTTTGTTTCTCAGAGTCCATAGTCTCTTATGGTTCATCTCTCCCTCTGATTTCCCCACCTTCATTTTTCCCTTCCTTCTCCTAATGTCCTCCACGCTATTCCTTATGTTCCACCAATAAGTGAAACCATATGATAACTGACTTTCTCTACCTGACTTATTTCACTTAGCATAATCTCCTCCAGTCCCATCCATGTTGATGTAAAAGTTGGGTATTCATCCTTTCTGATGGCTGAGTCATTCCATTGTATATATGGACCACATCTTCTTTATCCATTCATCTGTTGAAGGGCATCTCGGCTCTTTCCACAGTTTGGCTATTGCAGACATTGCTGCTATGAACATTGGGGTGCATATGGCCCTTCTTTTCACTACATCTGTGTCTTTGGGGTAAATACCCAGGACTGCATTTGCTGGGTCATAGGGTAGCTCTATTTTTATATTTTTGAGGCCCCTCCACACTGTTTTCCAAAGTGGCTATACCAACTTGCATTCCCACCAACAAAGTAAGAGGGTTCCCCTTTCTCCACAACCTCTCCAACATTTGTTGTTTCTTGCCTTTTCAATTTTGGCCATTCTAACTGGTGTAAGGTGGTATCTCAGTGTGGTTTTGATTTGAATTTCCCTGATGGCTAAGGATGATGAACATTTTTTCATGTGTCTGTTAGCCATTTGTATGTCTTCTTTGGAGAAGTGTCTGTTCATGTATTTGGCCCATTTTTTGACTTGATTATTTGTTTTTTGGGTGTTGAGTTTGAGAAGTTCTTTATAGATCTAGAAGATCTTTATAGACCAGCCCTTTATCTGTAGTGTCATTTGCAAATATCTTCTCCCACTCTGTGGGTTGCCTCTTTGTTTTGTTGACTTTCCTTTGCTGTGCAGAAGCTTTTTATCTTGATGAAGTCCCAAGAGTTCATTTTTGCTTTTGTTTCACTAGGCTTTGGAGATGTATCTTGAAAGAAGTTGCTGTGGCCAATGTCAGAGAGGTTACTGCTTATGTTCTCCTCTAGGATTTTGATGGATTCCCGTCTCAAATTGAGGTCTTTCATCCATTTTGAGTTTATCTTTGTGTATGGTGTTAGAGAATGGTTGAGTTTCATTCTTCTGCATGTGGCTGTCCAATTTTCCCAGCATTATTTATTGAAGAGACTGTCTTTTTTCCATTGCAAATTTTTTCCTGCTTTGTCAAAGATTATTTGACCATAGAGTTGAGGGTCCATATCTGGGCTCTCTATTCTGTTCCACTGGTCTGTATGTCTCTTTTTGTGCCAGTACCTTGTTGTCTTGGTGATCACAGCTTTGTAATATAGCTTGAAATCGGGCTACGTGATGCCCCCAGCTCTGTTTTTCTTTTTCAACACTTCCTTGGCGATTTGGGGTCTTTTCTGATGCCATACAAATTTCAGGATTGTTTGTTCCAGCACTTTGAAAAATGTCATTGGAATTTTGATCGGAATGACATTGAAGGTGTAGGTTGCTCTGGGTAACATAGACATTTTAACAAAGTTTATTCTTCCGATCCATGAGCATGGAATGTTTTTCCATCTTTTTGTGTCTTCTTCAATTTCTTTAGTGGGTGTTCTGTAGTTCCTAGAGTATAGATCCTTTACCTCTTTGGTTAGGTTTATTTCGAAGTATCTTATGATTTTTGGGGCTATTGTAAACGGAATTGATTCCTTATTTTCTCTTTCTACAGTTACATTGTTAGTGTATAAGAAAGCAACTGATTTCTGTGCATTGATTTTGTATCCTGCCACAATACTGAATTGCTGTATGAGTTCTAGTAATTCGGGGTGGAGTCTCTTGGGTTTTCCACATAAAGTGTCATGTCATCTGTGAAGAGAGAGAGTTTGACTTCTTCTTTGCCAATTTGAATACCTTTTATTTTTTTGTTGTTGTTGTCTGTTGTTTTTAAGACTTCTAGTACTATGTTGAACAATAGTGGTGAGAGTGGGCATCCTTGATGTGCTTCTGATCTTAAGGGAAAGGCTCTCAGCTTTTCCCCATTGAGGATGACATTTGTTGTGGGTTTTTCATAGACGGATTTTACGAATTTGAGGAATGTTCCTCTATCCCTATGCTCTGAAGAGTTTTAATCAGGATAGGATGCTGTATCTTGTAAAATGCTTTTTCTGCATCAATTGAGAAGACCATATGGTTCTTCTCTCTCCTCTTATTAACGTGTTCTATCACATTGATTGATTTGTGAATGTTCAACCACCCTTGCATCCCAGGGATAAATCCCACTTGGTCATGGTGGATGATCCTTTGAATGTATTGTTGGATCCTATTAGCTAGGATTTTGTTGAGGATTTTGGAATCCATATTCATCAGGGATATCGGTCTGAAATTCTCCTTTTTGTTGGGGTCTTTGCCTGGTTTGGGGATTAAGGTAATGCTGACCTCATAGAATGAGTCTGGAAGCTTTCCTTCTGTTTCTATTTTCTGAAACAACTTCAGTAGAATAGGTATTATTTCTTCTTTGAACGTTCGGTAGAATTCCCCAGGGAATCCATCAGGCCCTGGAATCTTGTTTTTTGGGAGGTTTTTGATCACTGCTTCAATCTTGTTACTGGTTATTGGCCTATACAGGTTGTCAATTTCTTCCTGTTTCAGTCTTGGCAGTTTATAGGTTTCCAGGAAGGCATCCATTTCATCCAGGTTGCTCAGCTTATTGGCATAGAGTTGTTGATAATAATTTCTAATAATTGTTTCTATTTCCTTGTTGTTAGTTGTGATCTCTCCCCTTTCATTCATAAGTTTATTAATTTGGGTCCTTTCTCTGTTCTTTTGGATAAGTCTGGCCAGTGGTTTATTGATCATAGTAATTCTTTCAAAGAACCAACTTCTAGTTTTGTTGATCTGATCTACTGTGTTTCTGGTTTCTAATTCATTGATCTCTGCTCAAATCTTAATTATTTCTTTTCTAATGCATGGCTTAGGCATTGTTTGTTGCTTTTTCTTTAGTTCTTTAAGTTGTAGAGTTAGTTGGTGAATTCGGGATTTTTCTATTTTTTTGAGTGAGGCTTGGATGGCTGTGTATTTTCCCCTTAGGACCGCCTTTGCAGTATCCCATAGGTTTTAAACCAGTGTGTTTTCGTTCTCATTGGTTTCCATGAATTGTTTAAGTTCCTTTGAATTTTTGTTTCATTTTCTATATCTATTCTTTTAATCTTTCCCTTCCTACCTAGGCTGTAGGCAGGCTGGAATGGGCTAGGAATACTTTTGGTGGTTTAAATTTTTATAAGATGGTATCTAGCCCTTTAGTTTTGAGGTTAGTGTACTGTGTGTGAGTATATATATTTATCACATGCAGTCACTATCTTCGAAAGTGAGGATGCACATCTTTCTCAGACGTCTCTTTCCTATAAAGCCACTGAAGTAATGTCAAGTTGTGAAACTAGCACATTCTGATTCTAGGCAGTCAAGGGTTATTTCCTTGAAAAGTTTGACCTGACCAAGTTCCTTTACGAATAGGGAGTAATATTAGTGTGATTTCCATGAGTGGCCCCAACTATCCCTTGGGAAGTAGACATTACTTGCTCTCAAATATTACCTTTCCATGTCTGGTGAATAGAAAGAGTGACATTTGTGAGTACCTGGGTGGCTCAGTCAGTTAGGCATCTGACTGGACTTCGGCTCAGGTATGATCTCAGCATAATGAGATCAAGCCTTGCGTTGAGCTCTGTGCTCAGTGGGGAGTCTGCTTCTCTCTCTCTCCCTCTCCCTCTGCCCCTCCCCTCCTCTCTCTAAAATAAATAAATTTAAAAAAAACGGAAGAAAGAGTGACATTTTGAAGGCACGTTGGTTTATTTGCAATATGCCCTTGCTTAGTTAGAGTGGTTGAGAAGTGGTAGCTTAGCAAAAACCAACTTATCTCTTAACTGTACAAATACAAGTTTTGGTTCATTTTCCCCTTTTCTTAAGCCCCACCTATATATGGCTTTCATATTGCCCTAATTTCTTGGAGAACACAGAACTCTGCTCAGAAAACAGGCTTCTACCATGCTCAGTTCCATCCTGCTTCTTACTGAACTCATCTCTCTGGGATTACTAGCAATTAGAACTCACATGGAACATTCTACTTTGAGCTTGTGTTGGTAAAGCAGCTGGTATTGTTAAGCAAACCCAAAGGAAGCTTTTGGGTTCTGTTCCTGCCTCCCACACAGCTAAAAAGGAGCCCAAACTACGTAGATCTGAAAGGGCTTTTGGAGACCATCTGGTTCAACCCCAGATGGAAAATTCAAGCTCAGAGTTGAAAAAAGGAACTCACTCAAGGTTACAAAGGTCAGATAATAGTGGACCTCTGACCTTCAGAAGATTGTGTCAATCCTTAATTGTATGTTAAGGAGGAATCTGATATATATATATATATTTAAACTACTAATGTGTGTGTGTGTGTGTGTGTGTGTGTGTGTGTGTGTGTGTGTGAGCATTTCCATATATTCCATATGGTTTAAGTTTTTAAAAACTTTATTTTGGATCAATTTTATATTTACAGAAAATTTTCAAAAATGGTAGAGAACTTCCATACATTCCTCACCCATTTATGTTGTCAACTTACATTACTATGCAGCATTTATCAAAACTAAGAAACAAACATTAGTATATTACTATTAACTAAACTTCAAACTTCATTCAGATGTCACCAGTTTTACCATTAACATCCTTTTTAAAATGGCAAGATCCAATCCAGGTTACCACATTGCATTTAATCATCATATGTCTTTAGTCTTCTGTGGTCTTTGTCAGTTTCTCAGTTTTTCATGACTTTAACATTTTTGTAGAGTACTTGCCAGTTGTTTTTCAGAATGTCCCTCCCTTTGTGTTACTCTGATATTTTTCTCATGATTACACTGGAGTTATTGGTTTTGGAGAATACCAAAGAGGTAAAGTGCCATTTTCATCACATTATATCAAGGGGTACGTAATACAAACAAGAGTTGTCACTAGTAATTATCACTACTTAATTTTAATCACTTGGTTAAGGTAGTGTTTGCCATGTTTGTCCACTGTAAAGTTACTATTTTTTGTTTTTTCCATTCTCTATTCTTTGGAGGTAAGTCACTAAGTCCAGCTCACACCCAAGTTTACCCTTCTGGAAGGGGGAGTACACACACACACACACATTATTTGAAATTATCTGTAAAGAAGATATTTTCTTCTTTAGCATTTATTTATTTGTTCAACCATTCATTTATATGTATATGGACTCATATATATTTATTATATCCTTTGAGTTTTCATTCAGTACTACCTCATTTATTTTGTTGCTCAGAACGTTCCAGCTTTGACCATTGGGAATTCTTTTAGGTTGGCTCCTGTGTACCTTTGAAGTGCCCCCCTACCTTTTATCTATTCAGTACTTCCTTATTTTCTGGTACTACAAGCTATTCTGTGTTCATATTGTGTTTACCCTTTCCTAGCCCTAGATTCAGCCATTTCTCCAAGGAATGCTCGTTCCTTTTATTTAGAATTGTATTTAGAAATTAAGATCTGGGAATGGTCATTGTTACTAAGCTATCATTGTTTCTAGGTTTCTTAGTGTTCAGATATAGGAAATGTATATTTGTATGTTAACCCATATATATATATATATACATATATATATATATAGTCTCTGCATCTTCTATATATCTATCCATTTGTGTATATATATATATGTATATCACTGAATAATAGTCCATTGTAAAAATGTTTATCCATTATCCTGTTGAAGGACTTCTTGAATACTTAAAGTTTTTGGAAATTATGAATAAAGTCGCTATATACATTTACAAGCAGGTTTTTGTATAGACATAAGTTTTTAATTCACTTGGGTATATACCTAGGAGTGCACTTGCCGGGTTGTATAGTATGTCTATGTTTAAACTACTAACTTTTAACATTATCCCTTTCAAAGAAATCTGGCTTGAGGATGTGTGTATGGTGCAGTGGTATATCTGCTGCTGAACTCAATTGGAAGAGTGATCACTTTAGTACCATATTGAATGTGGATGGAAGATGGAATATCCACAGTATATCTCCTCCCTAGCATAGACAGAGATGAAATTCCCGCAAATGACCACTAGATGGCAGGGTACTTGCGGGAGCCCTGGGAGCAGGAAATCTTTGGAAGATTCCGGAAGCTGGTTAAAATTCTATCTTCTTCTCTTTTCTTGGTAAAGGATATTTGAGCAAAATCAGGAAATAATACAAGATTTCTGTCTCCTAGAATGTGCCTCCCTACTGATTCAAGAAGTTAAGCTTGAGGGAACATACCTCAGTATCATAAGAGCCATGTATGAAATACCCACAGCAAATATCATCCTCAATGGGGGAAAACTGAGAGCTTTTCTTCTAAGGTCAGGAACACGTCAGGGATGTCCATTCTCACCACTGTTGTTCAACATAGTACTGGAAGTCCTAGCCTCAGCAATCAGACAACAAAAATAAATAAAAGGCATCCAAATAGGCAAAGAGGAAGTCAAACTCTCACTCTTCACAGATGACATGATACTTTATGTAGAAAACCCAAAGACTCCATCCCAAAATTGCTAGAACTGATACAGGAATTTAGCAAAGTTGCAAGATATAAAATCACTGCACAGAAGTAAGTTGCATTTCTATACACTAACAATGAGGCAGAAGAAAGAGAAATGAAGGAATTGATCCCATTTACAATTGCACCAAAAACCATAAGATACTTAGGAATAAACCCAATCAAAGAGGTAAAGGATCTATACTCTAAAAACTACAGAACACTTATGAAAGAAGTTGAGGAAGGCCCAAAGAGATGGAAAAACATTCCTTGCTCATGGATTGGAAGAACAAATATTGTTAAAATGTCAACGCTACCCAAACAATCTACACATTCAATGCAATCCCTATCAAATTACCATTGACGTTTCTCACAGAGCTGGAACAAACAATCTTAAAATTTGTATGGAACGAGAAAAGATCCCAAATAGCCAGAGGAATGTTGAAAAAGAAAAGCAAAGCTGGAGACATAATTCCGGACTTCAAACTGTATTACAAAGCTGTAATCATCAAGTCAGTATGGTACTAGCATAAAAACAGACACATAGACCAATGGAACAGAATAGAGAACCCAGAAATGGACCTTCAACTCTATGGGCAACTAATCTTTAACAAAGCAGGAAAGAATATCTAATGGAAAAAAAGTCTCTTCAACAAATGGTCTTGGGAAAATTGGACAGTCACATGCAGAAGAATGAAAGTGGACCATTCTCTTACACTATACACAAAGATAAACTCGAAATGGATGAAATACCTAAATGTGAGACAGAAGTCCATCAAAATCCTTGAGGAGAACACAGCCAGCAACCTCTTCGACCTCTGCTGCAGCAACTTCTTCCTAGAAACATCGCCAAAGACAAGGGAAGCAAGGGCAAAAATGAACTATTGGGACTTCATCGAGATAAAAAGCTTTTGCAGAGCAAAGGAAACAGTCAATAAAACCAAAAGATAAGTGACGGAATGGGAGAAGATATTTGCAAATGACATATCAGATAAAGGGCTAGTATCCGAAATCTATAAAGAACTTATCAAACTCAACATGCAAAAAACAAAAAACCCAGTCAAGAAATGGTCAGAAGATATGAACAGACATTTCTGCAAAGAAGACATCCAAATGGCCAACATTCACATGAAAAAATACTCCACATCACTCAGCATCAGGTAAATGCAAATCAAACCCACAATAAGGTACCATCTCTCACCAGTCGAATGGCTAAAATTTACAAGACAGGAAACAACAAATATTGGCGAGGATGTGGAGAAAGGGGAATCCTCTTGAACTGTTGGTGGGAATGCAAACTGGAGCAGCAGTCTGGAAAACAGTATGGAGGTTCCTCAAAAAGTTAAAAATAGAGCTTCCCTACGACCCAGCAATTGCGCTACTGGTATTTATCCAAAGGATACAAACATAGTGATTCAAATGAGCACATGCACATTTGTTTATAACAACAATCTTATAACAACAGTCTTAACTATTGCCAAAATATGGAAACAACCCAGATGTCCATTGACAGATGAATGGATAAAGAAGATGTAGAATATATATACAATGAAATATTACTCAGCCATCAAAAAGAATGAAATTTTGCCATTTGCAATGACATAGATGGATCTGGAGGGCATTATGCTAAGTGAAATAAGTCAGCCCAAGAAAGACAAATAGCACGTGATTTCACTCATATATGGAATTTAAGAAACAAAAAAGATGAGCATAGGGGAAGGGAAGGAAAATACAATGAGAGGAAACAGAGAGGAGGCAAACCATTAGAGACTCTTAACTATAGGGAACAAACAGGGTTGTTGGAGGGGAGAGGAGTGGGGGGATGGAGTAACTGGGAGATGGGCATTAAGGAGGTCACTTGAAGTAATGAGCACTGGGTGTTGTATGCAACTGATGAATCACTGAATTCTACTAATAATACAGTATACGTTAATTAAATTGAATTTAAATTAAAAATTTAAAAAAACTTAAAAGAAAGTTAAGCTTGGGTTTCATGTTGGCAAGCATTCCAACAGGTAAACTTGTGTAATGATAAACCTTGGGTTAGATAACAAACTTTGAGCTGGAATAGGGTATGCAACATCATCATGTTTGTGTCCCTTGCTGACCTTACCTCAAAGTAGGAGAAGCTTGGAATCTTGATCCCTGGATTCTAATGCCAGCTGTCTAGTACTCAACCTCTCTCAGCCTCCTATTCATCATCTGTAAAATAAGGATAATAACACATACCTATTTACACCCACAGGACTGTTGGCAGAGATCAATATAAGATAAATAGTATGAAATATGTTGAAGTACTTTATAAATTTAGCATCACAAAAATGTGAATTATTAATTATTAATGATCAAATCAGAACATAAAATGTTACACATTTTAAGTTGTATCATACATTAATAAGTCAGTCTTGAAGATAAAATCTGTTTCCCTCCATCAGAATCAGTACATTTAGTTCTTAAAATGACCCAGTATTTTTCTCACAACTTAGTGGGTAGGTAATTTTTTATTTTAGCAGTTGTAGAAAATACATTAGCTTGACTCCAGATTGAGCTGATTTATTCTTTGCCCTCACAAAATCCACATTATTTCAGTTCTCCACATAGACAAACATGCTTTTTTTTCTGAGTGATATAAATATGTGAAAACTCTCACACATTGCAGTGAAACTGGACTTGCTGATGCCAAATGCAGAAGACCCTTTAGGAAGCCATTGTCAAGACAATAAGACTAATTGTTACATAGGTAGGTGTCTGTCCACTCTCCTCTCTCAGTGGGAAATTTTGCCTAGCCTGGCAAAAAATAATCTAAGCCCAGGACCTTGAAATTCACCCGGTGATATTTTTATGTTGGGGATAAAAGCAAGGCTTCAGCCTAATTCATTCATTTGCTTTATTGTTCTTTTTAAAACATAATACATATTTTATACATATTAAATTTAATGAAGGGATTCATTTCATATGTTTTATCTATTATCCTACTTAGTCACAATCTCTCTCCCATCATATGCATAACATATAACTTAATGAGTGAGACAAACTACACAGGTGTATGGGAAGTGTTGAGTGACAAAGCCAGTCCTTTGGGAGTTTAGAGCAAGGCAAAGTTATATTGATATTATCAGGTCAGAGAAGGCTATAAATTTTCCCTTCCATTCTTAACCCTAGTAATGACAATGAACAAACCCAACCAAAATCTTTCCCAAATCCATGTGTACAGTTTTATTTTTCAAGAACTAGGTAGATTCCTTGGGTAAAATCCTGCTTTGTAGAACTAGTCCTTCCTTAAAGTGTAATTTTTTTCCTTGCCTACACATTATTGCAGTGTCAGTAGAGCCCTGTATACCCTAGGACAGAAGTGAGGTGGGCAAAGGGGGAATAGGTAGAGAGGACCTGAAAAAGCTTTGCATTATTTTTAGTTGTACTTCTCCCCTTTTTTCTTTTCTTTTTTTTTTTTTTGTGTGTGGGTTTCTGGACATACAGTTTTGGATTTTCAGAGCTGAAAGAGACCTCTGATACCACTTTATCTACCCCTCCAACCTGAGCAAAATTTATAGGGGGAATTTAGTATAGTAGAAAAAGTGTGGGATTTGGCAAGAATTGTGTTCTAGTTCCAGTTCAAGCACTGACTGTATTCTTGGGGAAGCCATCTGATCTCTCTGGAACTCAGTTTCCTTATATGTAAAATGGAGGTGATAATACTTACAACATTGTAAGACTGTATTGGTGGTTCCTAAGGCCACCCTCAGGCTCATAGGTGTGCTAGAATGACTCACAGGACTTGAAAGTCATTATAATCAGGCTATGGTTTATTACAGCAGCAAAAGGATAAAAAGGAAGATCAATAAAGGAAAAAGGTACAATCAGGCAGAGGCTAAAGGACACCAGGTGCAAGTTTCTAAGAGTCCTCTCTCAATGGAGTCACACAGGATGTGCTTAATCCCCCAGCAACGAACTCCAGAAACATGCAAAATATTTTCTGCCAGAGGAGCTTGCTTGAGCCTAAAAGTCCAGGGTTTTTATTGGGGTTAACTATGGTGATTGATTGCAGTTATGGAAATTCCAGACCCCCCAGAAGGAAAGCAGATGTTCACCATAAATCACATTTTTTATATAATCTAAGCAAGCTGGTACAGTGTGGTTAAGGGCTTTAAGTATGCACAGTGCCCTTATCAGTTAGTAACATAGGGAATTCTAAGACCTCAGTTCCCAGGAGCCAGCCAAAGGCCAGTCGTATAAGTAGGCCCGTCTGAGAATGTAGAAGATTTGAACAATGCAGGCGTGCTGGGTTAACTCTTTTCTTCACAAATAAGCATTAAATTATTGTGAATTTAATACACTGCTTTATCATATATATGATATATACATGTATATATATATGGTGTATATATATATGACATATATACATGTCAAATGTCATATATATGATAAAGTAGTACATGAAGTGTATTAAATTATTACTAAATGTAAATAAATATATATCATAGGCATCATCATATATATATGATAAGCAGTACATTACACATGAAGGATTATTATTATTACAAATGGGTAATGAAGGCTAGAGGTGCTTTAGGGTATGACTGAGAGCAGTAAGAATGGAAATTTTGCAAGGCAACTCAACAGAGCAGTGAATGGGAGGCTATAAAAAAAACTCACAAAGGATTTTATTTTTCTCTGTGATGGAGATAATTTTGTCACTGGAACCATTCTGTCCCTCTCCAGTTTGACATTGTACTTTCTTATCAGTAGCTTTATATTTCCGGGGGCGGGGGATGTTGCACAAGCCAAATTGCTCCACCACCCATAATAGAGTTTTGGCAAGGATGTTACCCTCCCAAGGAAAGTGCAAAATTGAGCCTCTGGAGAAAAGCATAGACAGGTGCTTCCCAGAAAGCCCTGATCCAGGCCCAGTGAAAAACTATGACTGGTAATATAGCTAATACCAACAATGAATTTGAATCTGAATTGAATTGAGATGAATCTATGTGAACCTGAATACTGTTGGAGTATAAATTTGAGGTAAATACTGGGCTATATGCCCAGCTAAACCCTGATTTTTTTTAAAAAAAAATTGCCTTCTAAGGATGAAGAAAAAGGCTTTGGAAAGGAAACTTGGGCATCATGCCCTAGGATGATTTCCTAGTGTGGAGGGGAACAAGGAGGGTCATCTTGAGGAGGCACACATACTCATACCTAAAACTGCTAGAAGCATATACCAAAGAATAGTCTTATTATCTGAACCCAGGTGGTAATGGCAGCCAGTAGATTGGAGAATAGCTTGGAGGAGGGTAGATCTTACAGATGGACAACAAGCCCCTTGATGGTACTTTGGTAGGGGAGAGCCTGGTTAAGAGTATTTTGGCTACTGTCAGATTCTTCCTTTCCTTTATACCAACATAGCTGCTGTTGTTCCCTGCCCCCAAATCACCCAAGAGTGAAACCTGAGGCAGTTACCTTTATTCTTCATTTAAGCTAAAATTAGCTCATTTGTCTTGCTGGTATGTTCTTTTACTCTTTATCCTTGAGGTATGTGAGCCATGTCAGTAGTTCAAATTGGCCCTGTGCTTTTAGACTTTCCGAACATTATTTAAGGCTGTTTCTGAGCTCCCTGCTCCAGGTGGCCCTGGAAAGTTTTCATGCACAATGTAATGTAGGATCTTTTGTGTGCTGGCAGAAAAGGACAGAGAATAGATGGAGGCCCTGCCATCAAGGGACCCCTTTGCTTCTTCTGAAGTAACAGATTTGGCAGGTTGTGCCTAAAGAATTAAGGGATTGAAGCACTTCTTGCCCCACCTTATCATTCCTTAGAACAGCTTCTTCTAACACTCACCACAGTTAAAATACTAGCCTTCACATTTGTATGACATCTTATATTTTTCTAACACTTTCCTGTATATTATTTGATCCTTAGAATATTTTTGTTCATGCTCCAAGGCCAAGTTCAAATGTTATTTTCTACAAAGGGAAATTTAATTTTAACTTCCTCTGACTTCTTGAGGATCTTTCTATGATGCTTTCTTGGTATTTAACCACTTTTCCTATTTTTGTTCTAATTATATATAAAGTTTATTAGACTGTAAAATCTTCAATGGGAATATCTAGATAGGATCCATCAACAACTTAACCTATATCAGACAAGTAATGAATAATGGAGTAGAAATAGAGTAGAAAACAAATGCTTGAAGCTTAGATAACTTTGCCAAAGTCATTTACTTTTGTTAGTGGAAGATGTGAACTTGAACTCAAATTTTCTCCTAATTTTATAATACTATTTTAAATTTTCTACCACACTACTTCCCTTATCCTGACTTCTTACTGCAAATCACACTTACTCTTCAGAAGGAGGAAGATCAGCAAAGTCCCTAATAGTCAAGGAAAGCTTTAAGGAGGAAGTGGACTTTGACACATGGGTATAATTTTACTAGGTAAGATGCAGAGGGAAGGGTGTTCCAGACAGAGCTAACATTAAAAGTACATAGGTAGGTAGGTGGAAGAGCATGATATGTGGAGATGCCAAGCTTAATCAAGGTATCAGGATTTGTTTGGGGGCAGGTCTTGAATGCCATACAGAAATGTTAAGATGTTACATAGTAGGAAATAATGGCCCATGCAGGCAGCCTCATATGAGGGAATGGTCTGTAGTAGGGAGGACTTAGGGTTTTCTGGTCTGCTAACTCTTTTGGAAGTTAGGAATAATGGCAGGAACCTAAGCCCCTGAACCTCCTGCTTCCTGGCTTGGTCAGCTCTGAATATAAAATATATTTTATTAAAATATTCTAACTTGCTCAGTGCATAAAATATCAGTTGCCAAATTTCTAAACCTCAGCTCAGAGAGGGCCATCTTACAAGTCTGAAAGAGTTTCAGAACTCTTTGTCATGGTAATGTGGATTTTGCCTTGCCTAGGAGACACTGCCAGCTTCTAAAAGCCTCTCTCTGGCACTCTAATTAGAGGAGTTTAAAGTAAAAGGAGCTTCTGAGACAGAGGGTACCTCCTTAAGCCACCCCTCTCAACCTTTTAACATCTGGGTTTAGCCTCTGGGGAACACTATCATTCACCATTTGGTTCATGGCACTTAAGTTCTTACCTACTGTCCAGGCTTTTAAATGTCCATGTCATCTGGTTGGTCCCCTATATTGCAAAGACTTACCAAATTTTTAATCAGTCCATCACTACCCTGTCCTCAAAAATAGCAAGTATCAAAAACACATTGGCCTCCACTAACAAAGCTCCACCACACCTGGTAAGAGGGTGAATCTTTTTTTATTCATTTTATTTGTTTTTTCATTTTTTTAAGTTCAGTTAGCCAGCATAAAGTACATCAGAAGTTTTTGTTGTACTGTTCAACGATTCATCAGTTATGTATAACACAAGAGGGTAAATCTTAATATAAATTCCATATACACCAAACCTGTGGGTTCTCTCTCCCTCTTTTCCTCCCTTACCTCTCTCTTCCTCTACTCTTCTCCCGCCTCCTTTCAAGCATACTTCTTATGGTTTGTTGTTTGATACAAATTGCATATTTGACAATGGACAGAAATACAAAAATCCTGCTCTCATCTGTTCATACCACTAACCTCCTGCTTTCAGTTGTCTCTGCAAAACACCCTAGCAACCTGTCCTAATATTTCTTTCCAACAAATATGCTCTTATTCTTTATCTGAAGAGCCATGGAGCTTCACCAAAGTCTACTTTTTTAACTCTTCCAAAAGGCAGCCTCTGAAAGCTAAAGGGAGAAAAGACAGAAGGTGGTTAGTGGGATTTGAGCCTTTGCAACAGAATTGTGGGAGGCAATGTGGAATAATAGAAGGAGCATAGGTTGGAAGACTGCATTTTAGACTTAGTTTTCTTTTAACTAACAGTTGTCTAGGCTTTACATATATTTCTCACACATTTATATTCCTTTAGGGTCAGGATTATGGTTAATGTTTGTATCATCTAACAGTACCTAGCATGCAGTAGATGTTCAGTTGAATCACTAAGGCCTCCACTGTGCTGTACCCTCCCTTCCCCTGCCCAATTTCTCTATTCTTTGGGTTTAGATCTTGCTTCCCCCACTTCCTAGCTTTGAGGCCTTGGGTAGTTTTCTTAACTTCTCTGATTATAAAGTTTTTTCACCATACACAAAAGACACATAATACTTACTTTATAGTTTTATTACAGATCAAATAAAATAATAGATATGAAATGTTTTATGACCATAAAGTACTGTGAAAAATGTAAAGTGGTTTTATCATATTAGTCAAGAAATAACAAAAAGCACAGAATTTTATCACATCTGTGAACCATGCTTCCAAAAAGATTATGTTGTGTCATTCCAGGCCCATTTTACAGACCCAGGTTTGCTTAGATTCAGCTCATTTGGACACTTTGATTAAAGTTAACATTAGAAAAGAAAAAATCCAATCTTTATCTGTGTTTGATACAAAGGCCAATAGCCATTACATCACTTGAATGTAGTTCATTTTCCTTTGGTTCTTGGTGAAATTCCTGAAAGTATACCCATGAGTAATTAAAGCAGACTGGTTCTGGTGGAGGAAGTACAATTAGTAAAATATTAAAAACTTCAATAAAAACTGAATCTACATTCTCCCAGCCATTTCAAAATATAAACTGTATAAATCTGTGTTCTAAATTACCCAAAGGAAATATTTTCGGGGAATCAAGAAACAAGGATTTACTGATCCCTTGTTGCATGTCCAGCTCTGCTAGGGGCATGGTGGGTGGTAGATGTAAAATCCTGAAAACCTGCTTTCCAGGAGCTCAGATGCTGGTTGGGTCCACAAAACATAGGAAAAATAAGGTTCTTTCTTTTGTGGGATGGGCCTTGAGAGGTAGAGTTTAGAGAGGCAAAGAAGAAGGCAAAGAAACCTTGCCTGTGTTAGGATAGTAAGCATTGCAAGTGCTGTGCATGATGCTAGGTAAGGCTTTTGAGGTATGGTGGAGTCAGATTACAGAAGTCCTTGAAAGCCTTGTAGAAGAGACTGGATTTGGTATGATTAGCAGTGATGATTCACTGTGAGTTCCTGAGCCAAAAAACTGAAAATAGTGTTGTTAGAAGCAATGAGCAGGTTTTACTATAGACAGACACCTACTACCAAAAATTCATTTATTGGCTCCCCTTGTAGAATGTGGTGGTAGGCATGGAGAAGGACTATGGAAAGCAAGATGTGGCTAGAGAAAAGAGAACAAGGACAATGGGGGTCAGAAGGTCAGAGTACATTTATTTAATTAGTCAGGACTCTGGCATCAGATGATTTTTATGAAAAAACATTTCTGTCAGAAACAAATAACATTAAATAGTTTATAGGCTTAAAGTGTAGTGGGTTCCCCAACAGTAGATTAGCAGATGCAGAAGAATGTATCAAAGATATTAAAGACAATGTAGTGGAAAGCACCCAAGCTGAATAGCAAAAAGAGAGAAAAATTTTAATTAGGATAGGTTAAGGGATTTCTTGGACAACATCAAGCAAACAGACATTCACATTATCAAGGTCCTAGAAGAGGAAGAGAGATAGAGGGGCCAAAAACTTATTTGAAGAAATAATAGCTAAAAACATCTCTAACCTAGTGAAGGAAATAGACATCCAGATTCAAGAAGCACAGAGTCCCAAACAAGATGAACTCAAAGATGTCCACATCATGACACACAGTAATTAAAATGTCAAAGGTTAAAGAGAAAGAGAAAATTTTAAAAGCAGCAAGAGAAAAACCAAAAGTTTACACACAAAACTACCCTATAAGGCTATCAACTGATTTTTCAGCAGAAACATTGCAGGTCAGAAGGGAGTGGTATGATATATTTAAAATACTGAAAAGAAAAAAAAAAAAACTAACAACCAAGAATACTTGGCCTGGCAAGATTATCATCCAGAATTAAAGGAGAGATAAAGACTTCCCAGAAAAACAAAAGTTAAAAGAGTTTATTACTACTAAACCAGCCTTGTAAGAAATGTTAAGGGGACTGAAGTGGAAAAGAAATGTCCATATTTCCACATGAGAAGATTATGAATAAAAAGATATAAAATATGATAGCATATACATATACATAAAAAGTGGAAAAGGGAGTAAAAAGTGTTTTCTTTTAGAATTTGAACTTAAATGACCATTACTTAATTAAGACTGCTGTACATTTGAGATGTTATATAGGAACCTTGTGGTAACCACAAAAGCAAACCTATAACAGATACAAAAAATAAATAGAAAGAAAGCCAAACAAAACACTACAGAAATACTACAGAAATCACAAAGAAAGAGAAGAAAGGAACAGAGAAGAACTACAAAAATAACTAGAAAACAATTAACAAAATGGTAATAAGTACACACCTATCAGTAATTATTTTTTCAACAATTACCTTAAATGTAAATGGACTAAATGCTCCAGTCAAAAGGTATAGGGGGATGGAATGGAAAAAAAAATAAAACAGTATGCTGTCTAGAAGACACTCACCACAGACCTGAAGAGAAAGACAAACTGAAAATCAAGGAATGGAAAAAATTTACCATGCAAATGAAAGTGAAAAAAAAAGTCAGGGTAACAATACTTATATCAGACAAATAGACTTTAATACAAAGACTGTAGAGGAGAAGATGGAAGCAGAGCAGGAAGTCCCTAGGCTTGCATCTTCCCACAAATACAACTAGATAACTATCAATCATCCTAAATACCCCAGAAATCGACCTGAAGACTAGCAGAACAAACACCACAACTAAAGATAGAGAAGAGGCCACACTGAAGATAAGAAGTGTAGAGATGCAGCTAGGAGAGAAATGGATCATGGGTGCTGTGGTGGGGAGGGAGCCATGGTTGAGGAGAAGGACAAGAGACAGACTAGCACACAGGGGAGCCCTCACAAGGAAGAGGAATCCCCATAGCAATTGGCTTGGAAAGTGAGAGGGGCTGAATTTCGTGAGTTCTTACAACCAGTGTGGCTTAAAACCTGGAGTTCTAAAGGTCAATGGGCTTGGCTTGGATAGAGCCCAGAGGACATTGGGCTGCTCTTGGAGAGAAGGCAGGAGAAACAGCCCACAGACATACAGCATGGAAACAGCAATCTGAAGAGTGCCTGGGACACAAAATGGGGAGGTTATTTGTTCATCTCAGAGTGTGTCCCAGACAGGCAGTGTTCACAGAGAGATCCCTCCAGGAACAAAGGAACTGATTGGCACCAATTCCTTCCCCCACCCCTCAGCATAAGCACAGGAATTAGCGCAGCACAGGCACTGGTTACCTAACTTACTTAATTAAACCAAGCCCCACCCCCACCCCTACTCTCTGGTGGAACCAACCTTCCCAGTCACACTTGCCTCCATCCCAGTGCAGTGGGCCCCCTCTCCCACAAGACCAGACCAGAACTCTGCCTAAACTACATATTCCAACCCAGGAATTTTGTAAGGCTCCAATTCCAGCAGCAGTGGCAACAAGTCTCATTTCGTAAGTAGACCGGAGCAAACATAGTTAAAACATGCCACATTTAGGCCAGGGAACAAACACTGCCCACAACAAAAAAGAGAGCCTGTGCAGTTAACTGGCCTGAAGGATAAAGCAACCAGGACACAAAAACAGAGCACATGCAGAACACATTTGAGACACTCCCTGAAGCATTAGGCCCTGGGGAACAAGGGTCATTACACAGCAGGGCACTACAGGACCTCTTCTTCTAAGGCCATTACCCTCAAAAACATTAGACATGGCCGACTTTCCCAACAGAGAGGAAGAGGCACAGAGACCTAGACAAAATGAGTAGACAGAGAAATTTGTTCCAAATGAGAGAACAGAAAAGGCTACGGCCAGAGATCTAAGTGAAACAGATATAAGTAAAATGCCTGATGGGGAACTTAAAGCAACAATTATAAGGATACTCACTGGGCTTGAGAAAAGAATAGAAGTCATCAGTAAGACCCTTCCCACACAGATAAAAGAGTTAAAAAAGAGTCAATCAGAGATGAAGAATGTAATGAGATTGGAAACAGGCTTGATGCAATGAACAGCAGGCAGAAGAAACAGAGGAATGCACTAGTGATATAGAAGACAAAATAATGGAAAATAATGAAGCTGAACAAAAGAGACAAAGAATTATGGAACACAAGAATTGACTTAGGGAACTCAGTGATTCCATCAAAAGTAATAACATTCCTATTATAGGAGTCCCAGAAGATGAAGAGAGAGAAAAGGAGGCAGAAAATTTATTCGAAGAAATAATAGCTGAAAACTCCCCTAATCCAGGGAAAGAAACAGACATCTATCCAGGAGGAACAGAGAGTTCCCTTCAAAATCAACAAAAGCGGGCCAACACCAACACATATTGTAATTAAACTTGCAAAATATAGTGACAAAGAAAAATCTTAAAAGCAGAAAGAGAAAAGAAGCCCTTTACTTACAAGGAAGACCCATAAGTCTAGCTAGAGATTTCTCAATAGAAATTTGGCAAACCAGAAGGGAGTGGCATGATACATTCAATGTGCTGAATGGGAAAATCTGCAGCCAAGAATATTCTATACAGTAAGGCTATCATTCAGAATAGAAGGAGAGATAAAAAGTTTCCCAGACAAACAAAAACTAAAGGAGTTCCAGTAAACCAACCCTGCAAGAAATATCAAAGGGGACTCTTTGAACATGCAGGACAGACCAAATGTGATAAAGAAAAGAAAGAATCAGAGAAAATCTCCAGAAACAATGACAAAAAAAAAAGGATTAAAATGGCACTAAATACATATCTATCAATAATTGCTTTGAATGTAAATGGACTCAACACTCCAATCAAAAGACATAGGGTGTCAGAATGTATTAAAAAAACACAAGACCCCTCTATATGCTGCCTACAAGAAGACTCACTTTAGACCTAAACACCTGCAGATTAAAAGGGAGGGGATGGAGAAATATTTATCATGCAAATGGATGTCAAAAGAAAGCCAGGGTAGGAATACTTATATTGGAAATAATAGACTTTAAAACAAAGACTGTGAAAAGATATAAAGAAGGACACTATATAATAATAAAGGGGACAATCCAGCAAAAAGATCTAACAATTGCAAATAAGTATGCACCCAACATGGAGCATCCAAATATATAAAACAATAACAAATATAAAGGAACTAATTGATAATAATGCAATAATAGCAGTGGACTTTTACACCCCACTTAAATCAACAGACAGTTCACTTAAACAGAAAATCAACAAGGAAATAATGGCTTTGAATGACACACTGGACCATATGGCCTTAACCGACATATTCAAAACATTTCATCCTAAAGCAGCAGAATACACATTCTTTTCAAGTGTATATGGAACATTCTTGAGAATAGATCACATATCAGGTCACAAAACTGGCCTCAATAAATACAAAAAGATTCAACCTTACCATACATCTTTTCAGACCACAGGCTATGAAACTTGAAGTCAACCAAAAGAAAAAATTTAGAAAGACCATAAATACATGGAAGTTCAACAGCATGCTACTAAACAATGAACAGGTCAACCAGGAAATCAAAGAAGAAATTTAAAAAATGTAAACAAAAGAAAATGAGGGGCACCTGGGTGGCTCGGTCGTTAAGCGTCTGCCTTCGGCTCAGGTCATGATCCCAGAGTTCTGGGATCGAGCCCCGCATCGGGCTCCCTGCTCCGCAGGCAAGCCTGCTTCTCCCTCTCCCACTCCCTCTGCTTGTGTTCCCTGTCTCGCTGTGTCTCTCTTTGTCAAATAAATAAATAAAATCTTAAAAAAAAAGAAAATGAAAACACAACATTCCAAAATCTTATGCAAAATCTTACAGCAAAAGAGGTCCTAAGAGGGAAGTATATAGCTACACAGGCCCACCTCAAGAAGCAAGAAAAATCTCAAATAAACAACTTAACCCTACACCTAAAGGGGTTAGAAAAAGAACAACAAATGAAGCCTACACCCAGCAGGAGGGAGCAAATAATAAAGACTAGAGCAGAAATAAATGATATAGAATCAGAAAAAAATAGAACAGATCAATGAAACCAGAAGGTGGTTCTTTGAAAACGTTAATAAAACTGATAACCCCCTAGCCAGACTTATCAAAAAGAAAACAGAAAGGACCCAAATTAATAAAATCACAAATGAGAGAAGAGAAATAACTACCAACACCACAGATATACACACAATTATAAGAGAATACTATGAAAAACCATATGCCAAAAAATTGGACAACCTGGAAGAAATGGATAAATTCCTAGGAACATATAAAGGGCCAAAACTGAAACAGGAAGGAATAGAAAACTTGAAAAGACTAATAACCAGCAAAGAAATTGAATTAGTAATTTAAAAAAAGTCTCCCAACAAACAAAAGTCCAGGGCCACATGGCCTCACAGGTGAATTCTATCAAATATTTAAAGAAGAGATAATATCTATTCTTCTCAGTCTATTAAAAAAATAGAAAAGAATGAAAAACTTCCAAATTCATTCCATGAGGCCAGCACAACCCTGGTACCAAAATCAGATAAAGATTCCACTAAAAGAAAACTACAGGTTAATATCCCTGATGAACATGGATACAAAAATCCTCAATAAAATACTAGCAAACCAAATCCAACAGTACATTAAAAGAATCACTCGCCACAATCAACTGGGATTTATTCCTGGGTTTCAAGTGTGGTTCAGTATTCACAAATCAATCAAGGTGATACACCACATTAATAAAGAAAGGATAAGAACCATATGATCATTTTAATAGATGCAGGAAAAGCATTTGACAAAATACAACATCCATTCATGATAAAAACCCACAGCAAAATAGGTTTAGAGGGGACATACTTCAACATAAAAAGGGCCATCTATGAAAAACGGGCAGCAATTATAATCCTCAATTTGAAAAACTTAAAGCTTTTCCTCTACAGTCAGGAATGCGATAGGGATGCCCACTTTCACCACTACTCTTTTAGATAGTACTGGAAGTCCTAGCAATAGCAATCAGACAACAAAAAGAAAAAAAAAGAATCCAAATCAGCAAGGAAGAAGTCAAACTTTCACTATTTGCAGATGACATGATACTCTATATAGAAAACTCAAAGGACTCTACCAAAAAAACTGCTAGAAATGATACATGAATTCAGTAAAGTTGCAAGATACAAAATCAACATACAGAAATCGGTTGCACTTCTATACACCAATAATGAAGCAGCAGAGAGAGAAATTAAGTAATAAATCCCACTTACAATTGCATCAAAAATAGTAAGGTAACTAGAAATAAACCTAACAAAAAAGGTGAAAGACCTGTACTCTGAAAACTATAAAATACTGATGAAAGAAATTGAAGATGACACAAAGAAATGGAAAGACATTCCATGATTATGAATTGGAAGAACAAATATTATTAACATGTCTATACTACCAAAGGAATCTACACATTTAATGCAGTCCCTATCAAAATACCAACAGGGTTCTTCACAGAGCTAGAATGTGTGTGGAACCCCAAAAGACCCTGAATAGCCAAAGCAAACTTGAGAAACAAAAAAGCAAAGCTGGAGGCATCACAATTCCAGAATTCAAGTTGTACTAAAAAGCTGTACTCAAAATAGTATGTTACTGGCACAAAAATAGACACAGTGATCAATGGAACAGAATAGAAATCCTGGAAATAAACCCACAACTATATGGTCAATTAATCCTCAACAAAGCAGGAAAGAATATCCAATAGGAAAAAGCCCGTCTCCTCAACAAGTGTTGGGGAAACTGGACAGCTACATGCAAAAGAGTGAAAGTGGACCACTTTGTTACACCATACAGAAAAATTAATTCAAAATGGATGAAAGACCTAAATGTGAGACCTTAAACCATAAACCTCCTAGAAGAGAATACAGGCAGTACCTCTTTGACATTGGCCATAGCAACTTTTTTCTAGATATGTCTCTTGAGGCAAGGGAAACAAAACCAAAAATAAACCATTGGAACTTCGTCAAAATAAAAATCTTCTGCACAGCACAGGAAATAATCAACACACCTTAAAGGCAACCTGTGGAATGGGAGAAGATATTTGCAAATGACATATCCAGTAAAGGGTTAGTATCCAAAATATATAATGAAGTTATGAAACTCAATACCCAAAAACCAAATAATCCAATTTAAAAATGGGCAGAAAACATGAACAGACATTTCCCCAAAGAAGACATCTAGATGGCCAACAGATATGTGAAAAGATGTTCATCATCACTTCCCATCAGAGAAATGCAAATCAGAACTGCAATGAGATACCTCTCACATGTCACAATGGCTAAAAACAACACAAGGAACAACAGGTGTTGGCGAGGATGTGGAGAAAAAGGAACACTCATGCAGCATTGGTGGAAATGCAAACTGGTACAGCCACTGTGTAAAATAGTATGAAGGGTCTTCAAAAAGTTAAAAATAGAACTACCCTATGATCCAGCAATCAAACTATGGGGTATTTACCCAAAGAATACAAAAACACTAATTCAAGGGATACATGCACCCTGATGTTTAGAGCAGCATTTCCGACAATAGCTATATATATATATATATATATATATATATATATATATATATATATATATATATATATTTCATTGTACAATGGAATATTACACAGCCATACAAAAAGAATGAAATCTTGCTGTTTGCAATAACATGGATGGTACCAGAGGATATTATGCCAAGTGAAATAAGTCAGTCAGAAAAAGGCAAACAGCATATTATTTCACTCATATGTGGAATTTTGGAGACAAAACAAATGAGCAAAGGGGGGGGAAGAGAGAGAGGTACAAACCAAGAAACAGACTCTTAAATATAGACAACAAGCAGATGGTGACCAGAGGGAGGGTGGGGGAATATGTGAAATAGGTGATGGGTATTAAGAATTGCACTTGTTGTGATGAGCACTGGGAGTATGGAGTGTTGGGTCACTAAATTGTACTCCTGAAGCTAATATTACACTCTATGTTAACTAGTGGGAATTTAAATAAAAACTTAAAAAGAGGAATATATGGGGGAAAATATAGTGAACAAGGCAAAACCAAACCACATTCTTAATTATAGAGAAAACGTTGATGGTGACCAGAGGGGAGGGGAATGGGGGAATGGGTGAAATCAGTGATGGGGATTAAGGAGTGCTCTTGTCATGATGAGCACCGGATGACATATGGAATTGTTGAATAACTCTATCATGCACCTGAAACTAATATTGCACTGTATGTTAACTAATTGGAATTAAAATATAAAGTTACAATGCCAAAAAAAAAAAAAGCCTGAGGTATTACAATTCTAGATTTCAAAATATGCTACAAAGCTGTAGTAATCAAAACAGTATGGTACTGGCACAAAAATAAACACATAATGAAAGAGAATACAGAGTTCAGAAATAAGCCCACAGTTACATGGTCCATTAATCTATGGAGGCAAGACTATACGATGGGGGAAAACAGTCTCTTCAGCAAATGGTGCTGGGAAAACTGGAGACCTACCTGCAAAAGAATGAAATTGGATTACTTTCTAACAACATACAGAAAAACAAACTGACAATGGATTATAGATCTAAGTGTGAGACTAGAAACCATAAATCCTAGAAGAAAACACAGGCAGTAATTTCTCTGATATCAGCTTTAGCAACCTTTTTCTAGATAAGTCTCCTGAGGCAAGGGAAATCAAGGCTATTGAGACTATATCAAAGTAAAAAGCTTCTGCACAGCAAAGGAAACAATCAACAAAACTGAAAGACAACCTACTGAATAGGAGATGATACTTGCAAATGGCATATCTGATAAAGGGTTAGTATCCAAAATGTATAAAGAATTGATACAACTCAACACGAAAAAAAAAAAAAAAAACAAATAATCCAATTTAAAAATGAGCAGAAGACATGAACAAACATTTCTCCAAAGAAGACATACAGATGGCCAAGAGACACATGAAAAGATTCTCAGCAACACTCATCATCAGGGAAATTCAATTCGAAACTACAATGAGATATCACCTCACACCTGTCAGAATGGCTAAAATAAAAAACACAAGAAACAAGTGTTGATGAAGATGTGGAGAAAAAGGAACACTCATGCACTGTTGGTGGGAATGCAAACTGTGGCAGCCACTGTGGAAGACAGTATGGAGTTTCCTCAAAATATATTAAATTATATATTAAATTCCTCTCTATATTAAATATAGAACTACCATATGATCCATAATCACACTACTGGGTATTTATTTATGCCAAGACTATGAGAACACTAAATTGAAAGGGTATTTGCACACCTATTTTTTGTAGCAGTACTTACAATAGCCAAATTATGGAAGCAGTCCAAGTGTCCATCAGTAGATGAATGGATGAAGTAGAAGCGGTATATATAGTCAATGGAGTATTATTCAGCCATAAAGGAGAATGAAATCTTGCCATTTGCAACAACATGGATGGAGCTAGCCACTATAATGGCAAGTGAGATAAGTAGTCAGAGAAAGACAAATACCATATGATTGCACTCATATGTGAAATTTAAGAAACAAAACTAACAAGCAAAGGAGAAATAGAGAGAGAAACCAAGAAGCAGACTCTTTTTTTTAAATTTTTTATTGTTATGTTAATCACCATATATTACATAATTTGTTTTGGTGTACTGTTCCGTGATTCATTGTTTGTTCATAACACCCAGTGCTCCATGCAGAATGTGCCCTCCTCAATACCCATCACCAGGCTAACCCATCCCCCCACCCTCCTCCCCTCCAGAAACCTCAGTTTGTTTTTCAGAGTCCATCATCTCTCCTGGTTCGTCTCCCCCTCTGACTTACTCCCCTTCATTCTTCCTCTCCTGCTATCTTCTTCTTTTTCTTTTTTCTTAAAATATGTTGCGTTATTTGTTGACTCTTTTTTTAAAAAGATTTTATTTATTTATTTATTTATTTATTTATTTATTTATTTATTTGAGAGAGAGTGCAAGTGAGGGGAGGAGCTTGGGGGGGAGGGAGAGGGACAAGCAGACTCTGCACTGAACACAGAGCCCCATGAGGGGCTTGATCTCATGACCCTGAGATCACGACCTGAGCCAAAACCAAGAGTCCAATGCTTAACTGACTGAGCCACCCAGGCACCTGCAGTCTCTTTTTTTTTTAATTCATCTTAGTTCACATATAGTTTAGTATTAGTTTCAGGAGTAGAATTTTGTGATTCATCACTTACATATAACACCCAGTGCTCATCCCAACAAGTGCCCTCCTTAATGCCCACGACCCATTTATTCCATCCCCCACCCACCACCCCTCCAGCAACCCTCAGTCTGTTCCCTATAGTTAAGAGTCTCTTATGGTGGGCGCCTGGGTAGTTCAGTCAGTTAAGCATCTGCCTTCGGCTCAGGTCATGATCCCAGGGTCCTGGGATGGAATCCCATATTGGGTTCCCTGCTCTGAGGGGAGCCTGCTTCTCAGGCTCCCTCTGCCTGCCGCTCTCCCTGCTTGTGTGCTCTCTCTTTCTCTCTGTCAAATAAATAAATAAAATCTTTAAAAAAAAAGAGTCTCTTACTGTTTGCCTCCCTCTCTGTTTTTATCTTATTTTATTTTTCCCTCCCTTCCCCTATGTTCATCTGCTTTGTTTCTTAAATTCCACATATGAGTGAAATCATATGGTATTTGTCTTTCTCTATTTTGCTTAGCATAATACACTCTAGTTCCATCCATGTCATTGCAAATGGCAAGATTTCATTCTTTTTTGATGGCTGAGTAATATTTCATTGCATATATATACCACCTCTTCTTTATCCATTCATCTGTTGATAGACATCTGGGCTCTTTCCATAGTTTAGCTATTGTAGATAATGCTGCTATAAACACTGGGGTGCATGTACCTCTTTGAATCTGTATTTTTGTATCCTTTGTGTAATATCTAGTAGTGCAATTTCTGGATCATAGGATAGTTCTATTTTTAACTTTTTGAGGAACCTCCATACTGTTTTCCAGAGTGGCTGTACCAGTTTGCATTCTCACCAACAGTGCAAAAGGGTTTCCCTTTCTCAACATCCTCACCAACATCTGTTGTTTCCTGACTTGTTACTTTTAGCCATACTGACTGGTGTGCGGTGGTATCTCATTGTGGTTTTGATTTGTATTTCCCTGATGATGAGTGATGTTGAGCATTTTTTCATGTGTCTGTTAGCCATTTGTATGTCTCCTTTGGAAAAATGTCTCTTCATGTCTTCTGCCCATTTCTTACCTGGATTATTTATTTTTTGGATGTTGATTTTGATGAGTTATTTGTAGGTGCTGGATACTAGGCCTTTATCTGATATGTCATTGGCAAATATAAGAAGCAAACTCTTAATTATAGAGAACAAATTGATGAGTATTAGAGGGGAGGGGAGATGAGGGGATGGGTGAAATAGGTGATGGGGATTAAGGAGTGCACTTGTCATGATGAGTACCAGGTGATGTATGAAATTGTTGAATCACTCACACATCTGAAACTAATATTACACTGTATGTTAACTAACTGGATTTAAAATAAAAACTTTTTAAAAAAAGAAACAGAACAAAGGGAAAATGAGACAAAGCAGAAACAAACTCTTAACTATAGAGAACAAATGATGGTTACCAGAGGAGAGTTGGGTGGGGGGAAGGGTGAAGTAGGTGAAGGGGATTAAGACACTTATCATGATAATCACTGAGTAATATATGGAATTGTTGAATCACTATATTGTACACCTGAAACTAATATAACCCTGTATGTTACCTATGCTGGAATTAAAATAAAAAATAATAACAATAATAAAGGAAACTATTGGGACTATGTCAAAATAAAGAGCTTTTGTTCAGCAAAGGAAACCATCAACAAAACAAAAAGACAGCCTACTGATTGGTAGAAGATATTTGCAAATGATATATCCAATAAAAGATTAATATCCAAAATAAAGAACTTACACAACTCAGCACCAGAAATAATCTGATTAATAAAATGGGCAGAGGACCTGAATTGACATTTTTCTGAAGAAGATATGCAGAAGGCCAGCATATATATGAAAAGATGTTCAACATCACTAATCCTCAGGGAAATGCAGATCAAAACCACAATGAGATATCACATTTCACCTGTCAGAATGGCTAAATCAAAAAGATGAGAAATAAGCAGTGTTGGCAATGATGTACAGAAAAAGGAACTTTCATGCACTATTGGTAGAAATGTAAACTTGTACAGCCACTATGGAAAACAGTATGGAGATTCCTCAAAACAAATAGAACAACCGTATGATCCAATAATTCTACTACTGGGCATTTACCCAAAGGAAACGAAAACACTAATTCAAAAATATACATGCATCCCCATGTTTACTGCAGCATTATTTATAATATGCAGATATGGAAGCAACCTAAGTGTCCATTGATAGATGAACAGATAAGGGATACGTGGTGTTTATATGTATATACAATGGAATATTATGCAGCCATTAATAAGGATGAAATCCTGCCATTTGTGACAACTTGAATGGACCTAGAGGGTATAATGCTAAGTAAGGTAAGTCAGGCTGAGAAAGACAAATACCATATGATTTCACTCATATGTAGAATCTAAAAAAAAAAAAAATCAAATGAATAAACAAAAAGCAGAACCAGACCTATAAACAGAGAACAAACTGTTGGTTGCCAGAGGAAGGGGATGGGGGAGTTAGGCAAAATGGGTGAAGGGGAGTGAGATACAGGCTTCCAGTTAATTGAACAAATAAGTCACAAGGGTGAAAGAGACAGCATAGGGAATATTTTCAATGAAATTTTAATAGCATTGTATAGTGACTGATGGTAGCTACACTTGTAAGCATAGCATTACATGTGGACAAGTTGAATCACTATTTTGTACACCTGAAACTAATGTAAAATTGTGTGTCAACTATATTCAAGTTTTTTTTAAAGAAAAAATGTAGTGGGTTCCCAGAGTTGAATCAGTGAATATCTTCTACACCTGACCTGTTTTCAGCAGCAAGCATGTGCGACAATTTCTCTTCTTTAGGCTTTCCCAGAGCTGGTGGACCTAGCATTTATGTTATTATGACTGAATTATTTTGACTATTGTCTCTGAGGAGAAACTAAGAAAGTGCCAGAAATGAACAAAATGTTAGTACAAAAAGACTGTAAAGGAAGGGGAAGTTACATGAAGATAAGAGAAAAATATTAAAGTAGCAATTTGTTCTTTTTTAAAAAATTGAAGTATGGTTAACATACAGTATTAATTTTTGTGTACAACATAGTGATTCAACAATTATATACATTATGAAATGCTCACCACAGTAAGTGTAGTTACTGTTTGTCACCATACATAGTTATTACAATATTATTGACTATATTCCCAATGCTGTAGTTACTCATGAAACTACTGTTCCCTTTTACACACACACACACACACACACACACACTCACACGTCTCTTCTATTAAAATTTCTGCATGTAACCTGAACATATTGGCCTAGAATGATGGTAATAAGGCTGTGTGACTTTTAGCAAGTTACTTAAACTCTCTGAGATTTAGTTTTCTCATTTATAAAATAGCAATGCTAATTCCTACCTACTTTACAGGGCTTTTTAAAGGGTTAAATGCAAATCAATATAAAGCTTCTAGTACATAGTAAATGATATATAAATGTTAATACTCTTATCATTAGACATCATGAGGTGATAGGTTAGCTTAGTGTTGGGACTTACTTACATTCATCTAAAGGTAGCAAAACTTTTCCCCAGCTTGCTGTTTTAGTAGTTGCTAATGTTTGGAATTTAACCTAGTTGCATAAGCAGCTGCTTAAATAGCAGTCTGGCTTTCAGTTCACATATCTGCCTACAATTCGATTGGGGTTATGTTGGAGGAATGGTCAGCAGCTAGTAAATCCAATGTATAACTTGTTCTGGAGAATACTTTATTTTTACCCTTAAAAAATTGACTTATTTATTGTAGTACAAAATAATCCTACTCTCTAGGAATTAAGTGAGCCCATGTCTAAGAGTGATGTGACTCCAGTTTAATTGGTTCGAAATCTACATCCCTGTATTTCCTCATGAACCTTTACTATGGTGTGACTTCACTTGGCAGACCTCAAAAGAGAATGAAAGATATCATATGAGAGGTGTTGACAGTGAGATCTGTTTATTGACATTCACCTGCGAGAGCTGTCTATGCCACCTATTCATGCACATCAGACACATGAACACTCTCCTTTTATTTGCAGTACATGGAGCAATGATGGCATGCTCATATTTTGAAAGAAATTCCCCTTCTGCTCGGATGAGTTTCCTTCTCTGTTCAACAGGGCCAGGATTTTATCTAAGGGAGTATAAAGGCCACCAGGCCTTTTCCAGGTAAAGTACTCTACACATCTTGCCCCCTTGCCCTTGATCACTTTTATGGTTAAATAAATAAATAAATGTGATTTTCAGTATAAATAAATTGTACAGAAAATACCAAAGAAACCACTTAGCTGAAATTAAGTGTTTAGAAATCATTAGCTCTAGCACCTAATTCTCTTCAGTCATTTAAGTAGATAATACAACCCTGAGCCTACTATGGCCACTTGATCAAAATGGAATCAAATCACAATGTTGCCTTATCACTCCAAGGCGTCTGGGTGACTGTAGAAATTTTAGATAGTGTCAGCAATTAGAGCTGCCACCCTGAGGTAACAGGATTGAGCCCTAGTATATTCAAGTTGGAGGCAGAAGTAAGAAATAGCAACAGATTTTGTCATGTTACCCCACCTGAAAAAAATTTTCAAGTTTCCATACCCATTGATTAGAAAACTCCAGTTCCTTACTCTCAGTTCTTCATATTCCAAGAATTCAAGAATACTTCTCTGGCAGAGCAAAGTCAGTAATGAGCAAGGCATTAGCAAAATGACAGGCTCTACACTGATTCTATGATGTGTTTGTAAATGGCAACTTTTATTAGATAGTCTCAGTAGGGGTTCTGAATTGTTAATTACTTGATTACATTTTGGACCCTGTCTTTATAATGGGGCTTTCACCTTTTCAAGTCCAGGCATCCTGGCAAAAAAACAAAAACAAAACACGAATTTAGACAAATTGTAGAGTAGGGCAGAAATGGGAATAACCTATCTGAATATGGTACAATTATTTCAGAACTGTTGTAAATATGTTGGAACATTTTGTGAGCAGAAGAGGCGGATGATAGCACAAAACTGGTTGAGACAAGAAAATTGGAAAAATAGGTGGAGCAAAAATGGAAAGGCAGGAAGAGGGGAATATAAAAACATGGGTTAAGATAACAATCTCCTTTTTCTCCCAAAAAACTTTGTCATAGGTGTCAAGATGATGCTGCTTGCCCACAGTCTATAGGAAGACATAATAGTTATCTCATTTGATCTAGGTGTATACTAATATTTTTATCTAGGCATATATTGAGAGCTAATTAAACTGTCTCTGGCACTATGAAAAGATCAAAATGTGTGTGCAGATTTTCTTTTTCTTCATCCCACACCTTCATAATGGCAGATGATAGGAGGCATTTTGTTGTACCTCTCTCTTCTGTGACTCATAAGCTCACTGTTCCTGCTTTCTTGCTTGTATCTTGGCCTTTAAATGAGGTGCTTCCTTAGGACTCTAGTGGTCCTTAGAGTTCAGAGGAAACTTGGGTTGAGTAAAGAGGTAACCAGATAAGGGAAGAGTCAGCAATTCTATTGCATCCATCTTATTCCTAGCTAGGTCAAGAAAAGTACTTAAGTATCCAAAAGCCATGGAGCATATTTTCAGGTGAGTTATTGTCAACCTAAAAATGTTTTAGGTTGGCACAACAATGTACATATATACTATAAGTGACAACAGAATGGATGGTGCTCAGAATATTTATTAAAAACTAACTGTAACTCCTCTAGTCACCAAGGGTCTAATTCATTTCAAGGTATCTAATGACCTATTAAACACTCTTATATCCATTATTTCTCTCATTTGAGTCCCCAACAGCTCTGTTAAGTAGAAATGACAGGGATATTCATCTTAATTTTACAGGATCACACATTAATAAAGGTGATAAAGCCATGACTAGTACCTCTGATTCCTAGCCTAGCATTACTCTAGTCTACAGTTCTGACTCTCATGATTCATTGTGAGTCAACTAGTATTAAGGTATTACTTGGATCATGTCATTCCCCCTACTTAAAAATGCATTAAAGAAAGGATGCCATTCATGACTTCAGGACCCACCAAGCCCCATCTCAACAACTTTATATTATTACTTGCCTGGTCCTCAGTTTTCCATAAATAGAGATGATGACACTTATTTTCTGGACTCACAGTGTGGTAATTTTCAGGTGTCAGAATGGGTGTTATAATTTTACTAAATTGTAAAGCCCTCTGTAGTCCTGTCAACCCTATTCATTTATTTTTTTTAAGATTTTATTTATTTGACAGAGACACAGCAAGAGAGGGAACACAAGCAGGCAGAGTGGGAGAGGAAGAAGTAGGCTTCCCGCGGAGCAGGGAGCCCAATGCGGGGTTCGATCCCAGGACCCTAGGAACCCTATTCATTTAATCCCTTAACTTTAATTAGAACTAGCAGTGGAAAAATAATATGCATGACTTTCTTAGCAGTGCAAAAATTGTTCCTGGGTAAGACACTATTGTATTGGTTTTGTTTGTTTTGTTTTTTAAGTTTGACCTGACAAAAGTACCTCAAATGCTAACACATGATTTCAGGTTGTCTTCAGATAGGCAGTCTACTGCAAACTCTTCTCTCCTTTCCTTCTTACTTTTCTTTCAAGGGATGTTTTATACGTAAAGAATTCAACTTAAATGTTTAGAGAAGGATGTTATGCAATTGGAGCTTTCTATCAGTCTTGGGGTAAGTCAGTCCACTTTTATGGTCCCACCAAAGACTGAAGACTGTGAGCTTTGGAGTAACTCAGTGCTAGGTTTGAATCCTGATTCCCCTCCAGCTAGCTAGGTGGGCCTGAAAGAGCTGCCTAACTTTCTCTGAGTTTGTTTCCTTACCCATTGGCAAGGATAATAATATGTATCGCATTATGACTGTTGTCTAAATTAAAGTAATAAATGTATTTAAAGTACTTAGGGTATCACTCAATAAATGTTAGTCTCCTTCCCTTCCCATACTGTGGACATAAAGAGTAACCAGCTGAACATGTGGATGGATCAGTGTAGAATCACCCACTCCTAGAGAAAGTCCTTCTGAATATGTATTTCAGGAATGGGAAGGGTTAGCATCATATCTGAATACTAATGACAGAATTATAAGTATACATGCACAGCAAAGACATCATCTTCAACAGCTGTGTTAAGTAACATATTTAGAAAGTGTAGACTTTATGGTTTTTCCTGGGATTTCATCACCCATTTGATTTTTTTTCTGGCTAAAAAGTATAATTGTATCTTGATTCCCCCTATCTTCCTGCACCCCCCCACACACACATATCCCAGACATCCTCCCAAGAACTAGGTTCCTTCTTAAAATCTGAATAAGAATCTGGGTAAGCATTTGAAGAACATGAGGAAAGTGGATACCTCAGGAGCTAAGGAGCTCGGGACTTCAGAATGAAAGCTCATGACTTTTTTTTCTCCTAGAAGGTCCTATTTCCTTCATATCTGCAGTAAACAGATGATGCTAGAGATAGTACACCAAAGCTTGAGTCTTCCTTGTTGTGTTGCTGAGTGAGGCAATAAGCAAGAGAGAAACTGTCATTGAGTAAAGGAAGCTAAATGGAGCAGGTAGTGGAAATAATTTTCTCTTTCCTCTAGGAAGGGCTAGAGAGGAAAGATAGCAGAGGCTTTGTCAACTTTCTGGGGCCAGAAAACCAGTGGTTCCTCTCCCCTCTGTCCTCTATCTCCACCTAAAAACCCAGATGAATTCTGGATTCTACCCCCTGGCTCTTTTAATATTTGACAAAATAAACTTGTCAAGATGTGGGGTAAAGGCAAGATACAGTCACCAGGATAGCCCGAGTGGGGAGGGGCTAGAAGGCAGGGAATAAAAAGTATGATTATATTAGGGTCACGTAAAACCATCCAGTGTGCAGTGATGGGGCAGCTCAGCTGCATGGCAGAGGGCAAAGTTTTTCAATTTAGCAGCCCCCTCTGCTCAGCAAAACTTTGAAGGCACCAAATAGATTGTAGAAACTTAACTACTCTCATTGCTTTTGGTACCACAGAATGTCTTATCAAGAGGAAAGATAAGAGAAGGACCAGACGTCCCCATTCAGGTAGTTCTCCTCTATCAAGCTGTTGAGTTACTTTGAACACTGGTTTCTGTGCACCCTGTCTTGAACCATCTCAAGATCTTGGGGAATTCCACCTCCCAATTTGAAAGTATCTTGTCAAGAGTTGTTTAAATGGCATTCTGGGGTGGGGAAAGAGAAGAATATTAGAACTATCACTTTTGATGACCCACTGTGAGCCAGGTGCTGTACTACTTTATATATATAAACCAATTAACAGGGCACCTGGGTGGCTCAGATGGTTAAGCATCTGCCTTCGGCTCAGGTCATGATCCCAGGGTCCTGGGATCGAGTCCCGCATTGGGCTCCCTGCTCCTCGGGAGCCTGCTTCTCCCTCTGCTTCTCTCTCTCTCTCTCTCTGTCTCTCATGAATAAATAAGTAAAATCTTTAAAAATAAATAAATAAACCAATTAACACTCACAGTAACACTATGAGGTAACTATTACTTTTGACATAAGGAAACTGGAGCTCAAAGTGTTTAAATGATGTCCCCACCATCACAGACCTAAGTGGCAGAGCTGGGACTAGAAGCCAGCCTACTTACTTCATTTTAATACTAATTAATTTATTTCCCCCACTCCTACTTCTACCCATCTCTGAAGGAAGATAGCACTATTTAAGTATTAGTTTTTATTGTCATTATCACTGTTATTATTATATTATGTATCACTGCCCTCTGGAACTGAAGTAGGTGTAGAGAGAAAAGGAGAAAAAGAAATGAAACAGATATTTACTAAACTCTGTACTAGGAACTGAGTGGACATATAACAAACAGTAGCAGATAGCTATTTTTGAACTGTAGCCCTAAGGTAGGTTTATGAAATCCAGGATTCCAAACCAACCAATTCTTTTTTATTATTATTATGTTAAATCACCATACATTACATCATTAGTTTTTGATGTAGTGTTCCATGATTCATTGTTTGCATATAACACCCAGTGCTCCATGCAGTATGTGCCCTCTTTAATACCCATTGCCAGGCTAACCCATCCCCCCATCCCCCTCCCCTCTAGAACCCTCAGTTTGTTTCTCAGAGTCCATAGTGTCTCATGGTTCATCTCCCCCTCTGATTTCCCTCCTTCATTCTTCCCTTCCTGCTATCTTCTTCTTCTTTTTTTTTTTTTTAACATATAATGTATTATTTGTTTCAGAGGTACAGGTCTGTGATTCAACAGTCCTACACAATTCACAGCGCTCACCATAGCACATACCCTCCCCAATGTCTATCACCCAGCCACCCCATCCCTCCCACCCCCACCACTCCAGCAACCCTCAGTTTGTTTCCTGAGCTTAAGAATTCCTCATATCAGTGAGGTCACATAATACATGTCTTACCAACCAATTCTAATGCTAGTCACTACCACCATCATGCTGGAGCCATTCCTTAGACCACAAAGTGCCTCTTGTCCTGTCAACACACAGGTGAGAACTGAAGATTGTGGACAGTCATGATTTATTGGGTGGCTGGGGCAAAGTAATTTGTTGTCTTGGAAACCTAGAGCAGACGTATGCCACTAAATAAGATTTATGAAATCAACATTAAGATATATTTGTTATAAATGTGCTAAAACATAGACAATTTGATAGAGTATGCAAATGTGGGCGATCATGGGAAATTACATAACAGGACTGGGGCTGCATTGCTAGGCTAAGAGCAGTTTTTTTTTTCTTTTTTTCTCTGCCTTTATTTCTTCATCATTTCTGAGGAAGTTGTTAGTGTTTTCATAGCATTGGCATTTGATTTTCATTTTAATTTTCAGGGTATGTTTGCACTTAATTGGAACTATGGCAGGTTCACTGCATGTAGTTTTCCTTTTGCAAACCTTGATTATAATTGAGTCTGGGCTAAAAAGGAAATAGAAGAGTACAGCAAGCAATAAAATCCAGCCAAGTGGAGTGTCATGTCACTGGGCTTTCAATCTCTGGGCAGAGTCCTGGAGAAATGTGGCAGAGCCCTGGAGAAATGTGGCAGAGCCTTCCTGTAGAAATCACTTTTTTTTTTTCAGTTTGGGAGGGGAGGTAGTGCCAGTCAAAAGCAAGAACCCTTATTTACCTAGGCCAATTTACATAACTCTTAGTGGCTTTGAAAAACTGTCATGACTATGGCTAAGAAAAAATTATATATACGATCTTTAAGATTTTTTTTAACTACAGCATTCCTTCAGTGACCAAAGCCCCTTGTTCATGAGACACTCTCTCTGTCCTTTATAAAAACGTGCCTCAACATGACCTGAGTCCATGGGCAAGCCATGCTCCTTGTTGCTACGGGCCCATATCCAAAAAGGCTATGCTCTTTGTTGCTATGGCACTTGGTGTCATAGTGTGGGAATGTCTTCTGTTATTCTCTTTCTCACACAGATGACTGGGTAGCTTGAGTAATTTTATTAGCTTTGCTGTATGTTCTTTTACATCTTTCTAAAAGCTCTTTGAATTTGTTTCAGATTTGTACAACTGATCTTCTTGTTGTTACATTGAATCATAAAGTATTAGAATTAGAATCGTCTAGTCCAGCTTCTTCATCCAGTGCTTAAATTTGTTCTTTATTGTTACCTGTTGCTCAGCCTTTGCTTGAATATTGCTAGTGGTAGGGAGATTGCTTTTTTCCCCCTACGCCCCTCTCCCATGACCCATTTCATCCTTGGACATCTCTGTTGATTCATATGTTGAGCTATAGTCTTCCTATCTCAAGTAACTTCCCATTGTGGTCTAACTAAACGAGTTTAGTTTCACTTTTTTTGTAATAGCTCTTCAAGTATTTGAAGACAGGAAACACATTTCTTGAATTTTCTTCCCTGAATTTAAAATCAGTTTTGGGTCCCCTTCTTCTGGACATTTTTCTCTAAATGAGTTCCAATTTGTCTATATCCCTTATCGAAGTTGATTAGAACATATATTTGTTCTTTTCTGCTACCTTAAAGACATCAAGTGTCCCTTGTTCAATTTTTTATTTGTATGTCTATAGATTAATATATTTTTAATGTTACATTATTAGCACTGACAGGTGATTTTAACTAGAACACATACCCTCAACCTTTCCTTCTGACTAATCCACCTCCCTCCCCAGGAGACAAACATTCTAATTTGGCATGACATTATCTGCCCTAACAGTGCCAGTATATGAAGTGCCTAAAAGGTCATCTTCCCTTGTTTCAGCTTTCTGGAGTAGTTGAATTAAGTTCAAACTCAGGATGTTTTTGAAATCTTAAATCTCTCTGGGGATGTTTTTCATAACATCTTCAAACTGGATAACACTGTAATAAATGAAGTATGCTGCACTGGATTAAAAGGTTATTTCCCTTGTGTGTCAAGCTAACAAAGAATGTGAAACCTCCCATTAGGCCCTGGATGTCTTTGGCTGTCAGTACAGAAATCCCATCTCCATCAGGTTCCTAAACCTCCACTCCTCAGTGAAAACTTTAGCCAGAAAACTACCCATCAAAATGAATCCTGAGTGGCACCAAGGCAAATAAAAGGAGCTACAGGAAGAATCAGAAATAAACAGAAGAAATAAGGGACTTTATAAACTAATAACCTGAGTCCAGGTAATCAGAGCTAAAGACCAATGGAAAACCATTATTTAAAATTAAAAATAAGGATGAAACCTCATATATGACCAAAGCCAAACAAAAAATGGACAATGATCAATAACAGGCAGAGTGATACTAGTAAGTTAGAATATTGAAGGATAGCACAAGGATATATATTCTAGGGGGTTACGATACCCTCAGTTAAAGGTCACATAATAAGAAGGTCACATACTAAGATAACAAGTACTTTTGTTTGTTCGTTTGTTTGTTTTGAAGATTTTCTATAAAGCCAGAAACTTCTGCTAAGAGTTCTATAAAGCACTAAGCCAGGCATCCTGGGTGTCTATCATAATGAAAACAGATAAAATGTGGTGGGTGCATGCCACAGAAAATTATGCACAGATAAAAGCAACAGATTAGATATATGCATAGACGTATGAATGGGTCTTTAAAAACATGATTTATAGTAAAAATTAAAAGAATGAGATCTGTAGCATGATACCATTTACAAAAATTTAAAAAATACACACATAAAACAATACACCTTTTAAAAGAATACACACACATTCACCACATTAGAATAGCTATGTATGAAAGAATGTAGGAATAAATGGGAATAAGTGAATAATGGCAAGAAAGAAGTTTTGCTTGGATTACTGATGAATTGAGGAATATGATAACATCAATCCTGTGTGCCTGAGACCAATAAGATAAATAAAAAGCTAGGCCATCCTGTACAAATAAAGACAGTGGCTAGATCATTAGGAAGTAAGAATAATAGTGTTATCTAGTAGAATTTTCTTTGATAATGAAAATATTCTGTGTCTGTGGTGTCCAATATGATAACCACTAGCTGCATGTGATTAGCACTTGAAGTATGACTGATGTGATGGAGGAACTGAAATTTTAATTTACTTATATTTAAATTTAAATAGCTATGTGTTACTAGTGGTTACTGTATAAGACAGGTTAGAGGTTGCAAGTGAGCCCAGAAATTGGCACAGAAAAGGTAAATAGATGCTGTAGTTGCGGACAACACTCCTAAGAAACCCTCAAACCTACCAGTAGATGAGAAGATAGAAAAGGAACCTGAGAAAACCAAGATCACTAGGAAAGAACAGCACTCCATGCTTGTCTTCTGCGGGACTTGTTTTTCCCATCAGTAGTTGAACCTCCAGAAGCCTGAGAAGTTCTTCCCTATTGTGGACTTGGCTGTTGGAATTTGGAAGAGTTCTACTGCTGCTGTTTAGTTAATGTGAGCTTTGGAATTACACATGCAATGGGTGTTTCCTAAATAGACTTTAATGAGCACAGGGCCCCAGAATGCCATCTGTATTGCTTTGGGCATCAGCCAGGTTGGCGTGAGCTGGGTGTTAGAGAAAATACCCCAGGGGGGCTATTTCAGAGACTCTGGTACTATGAAGGTTTTTTTGTTGAATTGGCTGTGGGTGACAGTAATAGATTGCTAGGGGCAGAACAGAGAGATAATAGTGATAGATGATTCCTAAGTTACTGGAGAACTCTAACTAGAATGACACCTTACCTATTCTTAGGCCCAACCTCTCTTCTTTTCCGATGTCTCCCCACCTTATACCCCTATCCTTTCCCTTGTTTTTGGAGAGTAATTCCTGGTCCCATGTAGAAAATTAAGGGAGTATAAGAAAAACTCTTCTGATGTGAGGGGGGTGCATGACCTTGTAAATATACGGCATTAGGTTCCTAAGTGATTTTGTGGAGTTGTTGAATTTTCCTTTCCTGTGTTGAATAAGACTTCTATAGTAGTCAAAATTATGTATTTTTATAAACAAACTCATTTTAAAGTATCTCTCTTTACATATAAGTAGCTACACAAAGAGATATCTTGTGGAATCCACTTACTTGTGGAGAATGTCTAGGCCCTCTGACCTTTGGTAATGACAAATCTGGTTGTAAAAAGGTCCAAGCATCTACCAGCCTATCAGCTTGACAGTAACTGCCAAACTCGACTACAAACATGTCTGCAAAAGGAGTATAATGAAGGTGGGGTGGAGATCTGAAACAGTAGTCTTACCACTTGTTAGGGGTTGCTTAGCAGCTATGTATTTAATAGGAACAAGCCTAAACTTGAGTGGGAAGTTGCACTTGTCTTCATGGAATGATCAAAGATGGATTCATTTTTACTAAGCCTTAGGCATATGGACTTAGAGGGATTTTTTTTTCTCTGATAAAAGAAATCCCAGTTGCACCAATATCTGGAAGACCTATCCTGGAGGTTGACAAAGCTAAGAGAATAATTTGAAAATAAAATCAAAATACAGAAATAAATATTTGAACCAATCTAAGACTTATGACCCTGAGAGACACCTGCTATGCCAAGTATACTTTTACCTCTCTTAAACTCTAAGTGCCTTGGCTGTAGAGCTTGTGTTTCTCATTTTGGTTTTCCTCATGGCATAGTCTAACATATAAAACAGGTATTTAATAATTGCAGAAGGAATTAACATATGTTCACACTCTTGTGACAGTTCCAGCCTTCCAACCAGCTGTTTATACTGATCTCCATATAGCCAGGAGGGTAAGGAAGTAGGGTACTCAACTAAGCCCCAGATCCTCAGATTTTCATCAGTGTTGAACTTTGCTGTTCTTCACTGCTTACAATAGAGGACAGGTGCACCTCTTCAAGTATACATGTTGAGAAAGCCTTGGAACTATTTCTGAAATTAGAAAAGAAGGCCAGGAATTTTATGAATGATGGAAACTGAGCCCCCCCCCCCATTATCTGTAACAGCTAGCTCAGCATCTTATGGGAAGATTCTAGTAGGACCAAGATTGTTTCAAAATTCCTGGGCCAGGCTAACAGTATCACTTTTGCTCACGGGATGGTTTGTATTTGTTTATGTGTTGTTTTCTTTTCTTTTTTTTAAAGATTTTATTTATTTGACAGAGGGAGACACAGCGAGAGAGGGAACACAAGCAAGGGGAGTGGGAATGGGAGAAGCAGGCTTTCCGCTGAGCAGGGAGCCGGATGCGGGGCTCAATCCCAGGACCTTGGGATCATGACCTGAGCCGAAGGCAGCCGCTTAACCGAGCCACCCAGGCACCCCTTATGTGTTGTTTTCAATTTACTTTGTAGATGATTCTTGTCTACTTACCTAAAAAGAGCTGATATATCAGAAAATGAGTAAATATATCTAATTCCGTAGGGATTCAAAATAAACATATTAATTAATTTGATGTTTATTTCTTTATATTCTTATTTTCTGCTTTGGGGGTAATAGTAAGTAAGAGATTAAGTACAAGACTATAGAAGAAAACTACTATGATCACTTGGGACTTTTTCAAAAATTTTATTTGTCATGGTATTCCTGGTCCCTCAACCCCCCATTCAAAATTTTGAGTGGTGTTGTAACTAGGCATTATTAAATAGTTAAATTTATTTAGTATTTTCAGATCAAATGAACTCCCAGCTCCTCTTGTCTTCCAACTGGTCCAGTATGCACCATCCTGCTTCCACAATAGAAGAAGGCACTATGATTTTTGAGTGTACATGAAGATTATGTGAGTGTGTGAATGGGAGAAAGATGGTGTTTGGACTGGTACACTTCAGGGTGACAACACAGAGCTCTAGAATCCAGAGGCTAGAAGAGCAGTGCCTCCTTCCCAGGTGGATTTGGAGTTTGGCCTTCCCGCCACTCCCTTTCACACCCCTTTGAGACAAGCAAGGACATTTCTCTTATCTGTGACAGCATTTCCTCCAATAAAGACAAACAAAAAGTTAGTAGTGCTCTAATTAGTGGTTATTTTTATTTATAAATTCTGTTTCTTCTGATGTGTAACATGGTGCCATGTGGGATATTTCCAAGGATGTGTATGTGTTACTAACTCACTGTGTGACATTGGGCAAGTAGTTTCCCGTTTCTGGGACTTGGAGTTTGGGATTGGACTATCTTCTAAGATCCTTCTAACCCTGTGATTCAGTAATTATATTTCCTTTTTTTTTTTTTAGTATGTTCAGTTAGCCAACATATAGTACATCATTAGTGTTTGATGTAGTGTTCAACAATTCATTAGTTGCCTGTAACACCCAGTGCTCATCACAACACATGCCCTCCTTAATACCCATCACCTGGTTACCCCATTCCCCACCCCCTCCCTTCCGTAACCCTCAGTTTGTTTCCCGAAGTCCAAAGTCTCTCATGGTTTATCTCCTTCTCTGATTTCTTCCCATTCAGTTTTCGCTCCCTTCCCCTGTGATCCTAGGCACTATTCTTTATGTTCCACCTATGAATGAAACCATATGATAATTGTCTTTCTCTGCTTGACTTATTTCACTTAGTATAATCCCCTCCAGTCCCACCCATGTTGATGCAAATGGTGGGGTATTCATCCTTTCTGATGGCTGAATAATATTCTATTGTATATATGAACCTCAGTGATTATATTTCTGAAAAGAATTTAATAGAATTTTTAAAATTAAATTAACAGTGTAAGAGGGTTCCCCTTTCTCCACAACCTCTCCAACATTTGTTGTTTCCTGCCTTGTTAATTTTTGCCATTCTAACTGGTGTAAGGTGGTATTTCAATGTGATTTTGATTTGAATTTCCCTGATAGCTAATGATGTTGAACATTTTTTCATGTGTCTGTTAGCCATTCGTATGTCTTCTTTGGAGAAGTGTCTTCTGCCCATTTTTGACTTGATTATTTGTTTCTTGGGGTTGAGTTTGAGAAGTTCTATATAGATCTTGGGTACCAGCCCTTTATCTGTAGTGTCATTTGCAAATATCTTCTCCCATTCCATAGGTTGACTTCTAGTTTTGTTGACTGTTTCCTTTGCTGTGCAGAAGTTTTTTATCTTGGTGAAGTCCCAAAAGTTCATTTTCACTTTTGTTTCCCTTGCCTTTGGAGACGTGTCTTGAAAGAAGTTGCTGTGACTGATGTTGAAGAGGTTACTGCCTATGTTCTCCTCTAGAATTTTGATGGATTCCTGTCTCACATTTAGGTCTTTCATCCATTTAGAGTTTATCTTTGTGTATGGTGTAAGAGAGTGGTCCAGTTTCATTCTTCTGTATATAGCTGTCCAATTTTCCCAGCACCATTTATTGAAGAGACTGTCTCTTTTCCATTGGATATTTTTTCCTGCTTTGTCGAAGATTAGTTGACCATAGAGTTGAGGGTCCATATCTGGTCTCTCTATTCAGTTCCATTGATTTACGTGTCTGTTTTTGTGCCAATACCATGCTCTCTTGGTGATCACAGCTTTGTAATATAGCATGAAATCAGGCAACGTGATGCCCCCAGCTGTGTTTACACTGTTGGTGGGAATGCAAGTTGGTACAGCCACTTTGGAAGACAGTATGGAGGTTCTTCAAAAAGTTAAAAATAGAGCTACCCTATTACCCAACATCGCACTACTGGGTATTAACCCCAAAGATACAGATGTAGTGAAAAGGGGCACATGCATCCCAATGTTCATAGCAGCAATGTCGACAATAGCCAAACTGTGGAAGGAGCTGAGATGCCCTTCAACAGACGAATAGGTAAAGAAGATGTGGTCCATATATACAATGGAATATAAATCAACCATCAGAAAGGATGAATATCTATCATTTACATCGACGTGGATGGAACTGGAGGGGATTATGCTAAGTGAAATAAGTCAAGCAGAGAAAGTCAATTATCATATGGTTTCACTTATTTGTGGAACATAAGGAATAGAATGGAGGACATTAGGAGAAGGAAGGGAAAAATGAAGGGGGGAAATCAGAGGGGGAGACGAACCATGAGGGACTCTGGACTTCGGGAAACAAACTGAGGGTTTTAGAGGGGAGGGGGGTAGGGGGATGGGTTAGCCCAGTGATGGGTATTAAGGAGGGCACGTACTGCATGGAGCACTGGTGTTATGAACAAACAATGAATCATAGAACACTACACCAAAACAAATGATGTAATATATGGTAATTAACATAACAATAAAAAATTTTTAAAAAACTAATGATGTACTGTATGGGGACTAACATAACATAATAAAAATTAATTGAAAATAAAATAAAATAGAATAGAATAAAATTCAATTAACAGGATAGATTAGTAGTAAGAAAAGACATTAGAAACCATATGGAGAAAGTCAAAGGATAACTCAACCTACAGTTATTGCACTCAAGCATTAAATGTAACTCAATGCTGCCTGTCAATGAAGGCACTCGGTGATTAGGACACAGTCCTTGTATAAACCCATTCTAACGGAGTGTTAGGTTACAGTGGCATGCTCCTTCTAAGGACACCATCTTGTACACACCAGTGGGTGTCCCAGGTTGGTGTCTCTGTGCTTACTATGCCATTATACTGCCCATTTAGGTCTGGCAGCAAGAAGAAAGAGACTCTTTTTGGAAATACCCGTTCCTTACCTAACAGTGATTGGACTTATTATCTGCCACTTGTTCTTTGGACTTGAGAGAGAAAGTAAGCAGGAGAAGACCTAAAAATAAAATTAACTTGCAAAGGCAAAGGGACTCAGATGTGCCCATAAAGTGGAGCTACCTATAGTCTAAAAGTTTAGAAATTAAGACTAGTAGGGAGGTTGGCTATTCCTGACTTGAGTGCATGAGTACTTCTGTTTATTTCTTTCTAGCCCTACTTCAAGTCTTATTGAATATTAGGTTTTATGGCATTGGCATAGAGCTTTAACACAGACAAAGCATTTTCACATACTTTCTCAATGATTTATGGTCTTATGCACTTGCTCTTTTTGGAAATCTCTTTGGAGTGATGTCACAAAGGATGGTGTAGATAAGAACAATAAGTGAATGGAGAAAAGGAAAGTGGGGGAAGGGACACCCAAATGTTGAACCTCTAATCTAGGACAAAAATGCAGTCACTATAGCTGCTGCCCAGGAGCCTGACAGCAAAGAAGCCCTCCCCACAGATTGGTGGTTGCTAAAAATGAAGGCATGTGGAATATACAGAGCCCTGTCACCAACAGCAGCACCCTATTTGCTACCTCTGATAGGATTGGGGTAGGAATGTACAGAAATCAGAGGAATACAGGAAGGGACATGAGATGGAAGATAGTAAAGAGTTCCCTCAAGTATACATCATAGGCTCACCTCAGAATCATACAAAACTTAAACCAGGACTCTTCTTATATGTGAATTTTTTCTTGCACATGTAATTTTAATCTTAAAAAATAAAATTAAATAAATTATAATTTTTAAAAAGCTAGATGAGCCCTTAGATATAATCTAATTCAATTCCCTTATTGTATAGCTAATAATACTTAGGACCAGAGAAGGGAAGGAGCTTGTCTGAGGACAGCCAACTAGTAAGTGGTTGTACTCCATCCATTAGACAATATCCTCTCTTCTATAAGAGTTTTTTTGCTTATATCTTTTGAGTTTTGGAATCCTTATAACGAGAAATGAAATAGATTTATATTGTACTTTTGAGACATATAGAATTCTTGAACTGTGATCATCTCTTTTTCATGCCTCTCTCACCCTTGATATTTTTAAACTTACATGGCTCTTCATTTAAGCATGTTTTCTGTACTTAAAAGCATCATACCTCCATATTCCTAACCTAGTATCTTGAAGTCCTGGCAAGTTTAGAAAATGGAATTAGCTAAGCAGCATTATGGATAAAAATGTACTCTCTGAACTATTGCTGATTCTGCCATCCATCATACTGACTAAAATTGAACTAGGAAGAGTCAGACTAGACAGAGCTTGGCTAGGCTAGCCTGGAAACATTCTCTGGACCTGTTCGCTACAGCAATCCCATCTCCTTGTTCTATTTCAGTTCCTAACTAAACTTGTAGATTCCCCATCCACAACAACTTGCTGGTCAGTTGCCTCCTTTCCAGTATGACAGCTAAGACCCTTGCCAGCTTCATTATCCATGTTGGACCTGATGATTGGACTTATTACTTACCTTGTTTTATTCTCATGAAGATCTTGGCACCTGTATTTCTGAGGCTACTCTGACCTGGAATCCAAGAATCCCTAATGCTCCTTTCACAACCATCTATTAACTCCTTGACCTCTCCCTTCTCTGTATATGCTGACTCCTGCCCCCTCACCTGCCACATTTAAATTATTTTCCAAACAAACCTCTACAGCTCTACTCAAATCTAACATCCTTCCATTCTTGTTTCCTCCTTCCTAATTCTAATCTTCCTGACTTCTTACACCTGAAAATTGTCTCCTAACCTATTCCCCTACCTCTCTGATTCTCCCACTCTCACTGGTCTTAATGTCCTACTCAAAACTATTCAGTGTTTTCCTGAATTAAGATTTAGGTGGCCTCCACAGTATAGCTCTTTTCAGTCATATCTTCTTGTGTATACCTAATATTTTAGCCAAATTCTTACTATTCACCAAATTCTTCCCCATCTTTTCCTATGATTCAACATAATTGTCTAATCAACTTTTACAGAGTACATGCCATGTGCTAAGCACTACGTGTGAGCTACACTCTGTGGAGGTGAAGGGAGCTTAGTCTATTGAGGGAATCAGATATAAAGAGGTCATGTTTATATAAGGTGATCAAGACAAAGATCAATGTTCTTTGGGAATGCAGAGAAGATACTAATTTTGTTTGGGTGGGGAGAATCAAGGAAGGTATCAAGAAAAAATTGAGTAGGGAATAGAAGAGGGAGGTGAAAGGGAGGCTGAAAGGAGAATGAATGAAAGGAGTAGGGGAAGGGAAGGTGGAGGGAGGGTGGAGGGAGAGAGAATATCAAATGCAAGATACTTGGAAGCAAAAAATGATCTAGCATATTAAGGGGAGAGAGATGGCTAGAATATTTGGAAGTATAGGGAGAGGTAAACAGAATGAAAGGAGAACATAACTTGAGAAGTTGAGGATTGATTGAGAAGGGTGTTATATACAGGTCAAAACATATTTAAGGCAAGTTGTCAGACCTATTAATTCTGCAGCAGTTGTTTAAAAGATAAACTAGAGTGGGGAGAGACTCATGGCATCTCATGAAGTTCCTTCAGTCTGGGATGCCTTTCCTCTATACTTCCCTATCCTTACCTCCTGAAAGACCATCCATGAAGGTCCATCTCAAATGCTGCTGCTACTGATAAAGCTTTCCCTGATCGCCCTCCTCTCTAGAAGTGGAATAGTTCTCTCCATTTGGAACTCCCATAGAAAAGCTTTGCTTCTCTTTCAGTGTATTATACATTTATTAGAATTTGTTTATGGCTTGTTTCCCCCAATAGACTCTGAAAGCCTTGAGAACATGGATCTAGTTTCATTCACCTGTCTTCCACTGCAGTGCCTGGTACACTACCATTACCACAGGTGGTACCTAGTCAATTTGTTGAATTGATTTAAACTGGTATCCTGAAGATCAGCACTACTCAAATCCCAAAGGTTATGTTGTCTCAGGTCCATAGGCAGAAACATGATTTACTTTCTTGCCTTGCTTTTCTTTCTTTCTTTCTTTCTTTTTTTTTTTTAAGGTCAAGGACAGCACAAATGCTAGGGCAGGTCACTTAGACTCTGAGACCTGAGGCTTAAATACCTTTGGGGAAGAACATAGCAGCCGACTGGGATAGGATATATGAGTCCCCTTTCAGGTCCAACTGAGGGGAAGGGCATGTAGGCAGGGTTGCTCTTCCAGTTTAATTGAACATTTCCTTGCTTCAAAATACCTGTCTCCATGCTAATGTTATTTCAATGCCATTACACTGCATGATTTACCATGATCAGCAAAGCAATTTGTTGTACATAATTCCAAAAGTGCTAATCAATTTTAGCTCAAAATAGATTTTTAAAACCTCACAAAATTTGTTGTCCCAAAGTGCTAATCAGTGGGGAAAAGCTAAAGCAAGCCAAGAACTGTTTGTATTCCTATGATACAAAATTATAATCCCTCTCCCAAATCATTTTTATAAGCAACCAAGATATAAATAAATAAAAATATGGGAAAATATATGACTTCAGGTTGTCTCATAGCTGAGTTTTGAAAAGATATAGGAAAGGAACAGGGTTTAGCCTTCTAATTCTGCAGAACAAAGGCCCAAATAATTGATAATCATTAAGTTTAATATCTATACTTAGTTTTCCCTTTTAAAGAAAATGTGAACCTAATAGAGCCAATCCTAAAAGATAATTATAAGTACAAAATGAGATAACATCTGTAACCATATCCAGCCTAGCACCTGGTGGGTATTCATTCCTTCTTTTACTCTCCCCTTTCCAACTCATTAAGCTCCCATCACCTTCTCCACCTCTTCTTTATTTCTTGCCAAATTGTATTTAGTCTATTCTAAACCCTTTATGATTCCCTTTAACTTAGAACCATAAATCCTGGGTACTTGATCAGATTTTCTATTAGAGGAAATTTTTGTTCTTAGAAAAATAATATCCCGGAGTAAAGTTACAATGGCACTAATATGTCCCCTGACATAGTGTTCTTGTCCTGTGTGACAACATTGGATAATTATTGATACTTAAGTATATTGCTCCTACATATATTTTCTGATATATTAATTTTTACTAATAATTAATCCTTGTCTGAAGCAGCTGCTCCTTATTACCTGAAAGAAGGTGAAAGTATAGATCAATAACATGTGGAAACTTACAGTTCTATATCTTTGTTTTGGCCAGGGGTTGGAAGTGGTAAGAATTATAGAGAAAGCATTTTGTGTTTTAAGAAAAAAACACTTAGTTTCTTGGTCAGGAGACTTGAGTTTCTTTCATAGATTGCTATTATGTTATTTGGTGACCTTATTTTATTTTTTGTTTTTCTGTGTCTTGGTCTTCCTGGTGATGAAAATAGACTTCCTTGTAACTAGACTTAGGCATAAGGGACAATAAGGTACTAAATTGTTGAAATCTACAAATAATTTGACCTTTATCAAGTCCCTGCCAAGATGGAGTTAGTGAAGGGGGGTGTTAAGAGTAAAATGATACCTGAAGTTCAATTAAGTTTATTTTTGTTTTGTTTTGTTTTAGAGAGAGAGAGAACGCATGAGCAGGGTGGCACAAAGGGAGAGGGGGAGAGAGAGAAACTTAAGCAAGTTCCAAGCCCAGCATGGAACTGGATGCGGGGCTTGATCTCATGACCCTGAGATCATGACCTGAGCTGAAATCAAGAGTTAGACACTTAACAGACTGAGCCACCCAGGCACCCTCCAACTGAGTTTCTTAAAAAGAAAGTTGCACAGAGGAATCCATGATAATAGTATGATTCCATCTGACCCATATGATTCTATCTGAAGCAGAAGCTCAATCATCTGACCTGTTTATTCAGTTCCACCACAAATGAGCCCTTCTTGCCAAGGGATGGAGACTTTGAAATTGCTAGTCACTCCTCCCCACTTTTTAGAAATCTTCAGCCCTTCTTTCTGTGTAAATACAAGTAAGCATATCCTTCTCTTCTCCCTGGCACCTGTGGTTTATTGGCTACTCTCAAATCAGGTCTTGTATAAAATGAGAAGAAAGTTTGGCAATTCTGATATATAAATGTTCAGGGAAACTCAGGACAATCTGACATTTTTAAAACTGAGTGGTTGCCTAATACAGACTTCTTATTTTACAGATAAAGAAATAGGTAAAATATCATAGAGATTGAATCATGTAAAATTCTGCTTACTGCTTTTTGTTCCATCAAAGCTGTACCTACTTTTTATGGTTTATTCATGTGGTAGGATAAGTGAGTATACATTTGAGATTTTTGTAATAGCTGCTTGGCCATCAGCAGTCTGTGCTTTTTAAAAAAATATTTATTTATTTATTTATTTATTTATTTATTTATTTATTTATTTGAGGGAGGGAGAGAGAGGTGGAGGGAGAGGGAGAGAGATAATCCTCAAGCAAATTACCTGCTGAGCACAGAGGCCAACCTGGGACTTGATCCCAGGACCCTAAGATCATGACCTGATCTAAAATCAAGAGTTGAACACTTAACCAACTGAGCCACCCAGGCACCCTGAAGTCTGTGTCTTTAATAAAGGGATGGATACTTGCCTGAGAAGAAGGTCTAGGAAAAAGGAGGTTGTAATAAATAAGGATTTATATGTCTATCACATGTTCTGATGGCATGTGGTAGACAACTCCATCTCAGGTGGCCTTGTTTTCTATTGTTTTGCATATACCTACCACCCAGGTAGGTGGGCAGGAGATAAAGGGCTATAGATATGTAATCTATGCCCTAAAATACCAGATGATATAGGGACCTTTTCAGAAATTTCAGATTTTCTTTGTAGCAACATTTTAAAATCCTGGTGGACTGGGAGGAATATTTGTCAATAACAGAGTTAAGGTCATGAACGTTGAGAAACCAGGAAAGGAATTCTCTGCCTCTTTCCATCCTTAGCAGTCAAATTTTAAGGCACAGAGAGAGAAAAGCTGAGTGTGATGTATATGTGTGTGTGTATGTATGAATTGCCTTGTTTCTGAAGAGCTTTAGATCATCTGAAGTGGAAATGAGGCAAACAGAAATAAAGCCAATCACTACACGCATACATTCCTTATCTCAGGTCACTCTGGACTTCACTTTGCATCCTTTCTAAGTGGATGGCCATGATTAGGTTAAATATATTCCTATCTGGAAGAAGGTGTAAGTTTGCCTGCTTCTTCAGATTTCCATTATGAATAATATGGTAGCCTAGAGGGGATAGAAGTATCTAGGATGTATGAATGAAGTATAAGTTTAAAATTGAAGTAAGATAAAAAAACAGAGAGGGAGGCAAACCATAAGAGACGGTGTAGTTAAGAGAACTGAGGGTTGTTGGAGGGAGGTGGGTGGGGGATGGGCTAAATGGGTGATGGGTATTAAAGAGGGCACTTGTTGGGATGAGCACTGGGCATTATATGTAAGTGATGAAACACTAAATTATACTCCTGAAACCAATACTACACTATATGTTAACTAACTTGAATTTAAATAAAATTTTAAAAACTGATTTATATAGTAGGTATAAACTATGAAAAAAAATAGTAAACAAAGAAGCTAGTCTGGAAACATAAATTCCAGTGAGCCTTTTAAGACCTATCTAACTGAAATAACCTTAAAACAGAGAAAAAAATACATTTACTGACTAACATTATATATTTGAAATGTGCAGGTTGGACAGCATTTGGACTTGGAATGAAACAATAAGAGGTTACATTCATGGATAACCAACAAGATAAGGCTGTTGTTGCCTCAGCCAATGGAGAAAACACTCTGATTAATGGGGTCAAAGAAAATGGTAAGAATTTAATTATAGTATATACTATCTCTCCTAGTAGTCTTTTGTTATTACTGTAGATTTTTAGTGTCCATAAAATGGACACTTGGAGCAGGTTAAGTCTAGGGTGCCTCTGAGATTGATATTAATCCTAAATTTTGTTCCACCAAATTTCTAACTGGGCTAGAAGGGTTTTTAAGAGCTAGCTAATCCAAACACTTTGCTTTTGCAAACCATCTCTGTTAGATGAACACTTAAGTTCCTCAAAATTCATAGTGAATTAGAAATATGCTCTGATGTGTGGCTTGGAACGTCTAGATGCAGAGCAGCTTCCAGAACAGAGGTCTGAATGACAGGACTAAGTTTTATAGCTTAAAACCATAACTATCCCACCTGAGCATTTTCCCACCCTGAGAGCCTTGACTTTCAAATTGATCAAGCAGTCCAATTATTTCCTTATTTCTGAGGAGAGCTCTGTCTGTGTCTAAAGAAAAAGCTTAATCTAAACAAGTACTATTTTTCACTTGTGTGAATGTTCAATATAAAATCAGTGTTATTCTTTAACTTTGTATTTTCCAGTTCTAAAGCCAGAAAAGTTGAGCCTTAGCTTATATAAGATCAAGTACCAGAAACTGATCAAGGGAAAGAGAGTTAATGAGTGTGGTCTAAGACCTTTAACTTTATTTCTGTCATTTCCTTCCCTTTTCTCCAGATTCAGAGGACCAGGATGTGGCAATAAAGTCATTGGCAGCTCTAGAAGCTACGGCACCAATCCAGCCTATACCGGTGGTTCAAAAAGAGACCCTGATGTATCCCAGGGGTCTCCTGCCTCTGCCTTCTAAGAAACCTTGTATGCAGAGCCCTCCTTCTCCTTTGGGGTTAATTGAAGCACCTGAGCATGCTGCTAATAGTGCTTCTGTGAATGCCATCTCCCTTACATCTGGTGTTGCAAAAAGCCTGCATACATGGTCACTGCCCAATGAGTGTGAGAAAGCTCCATTCGCCATAATGGAGCCTGCAGGCATGTCAGCTCTGAATGGGGACTGCCTCATGCAGCCAAGCCGGACTTGTTTGGGCTGCTTCATGGAATCCAAGGATGCAGTAGATCCTGAGCCAGGGATCAGTCTGAAAGTTGGTGATCTAAATAAGGATTATGAAACCTGTGCAGTTTCTGATATAGGGATTCAGTGTATTAATGCTGGAGAAAACATGAAATATGGAGAGCAGTTGCTCTCAGACCAGCTCCTAGGTTTTCCTCTGCACAAATCAAGGGCGGGAGAAAAACGGGAAGCTGAGAAATCTGACATCGACTTGGAGGATCCAGCTCAGAAAAGTTATTATGAGGCATTACTGTTAGACAAGTGTAATACGGAAGAGGCTTTGCTGGCAAATTCCAATCAGGATTGGGGTTACTTTGAGACTTTCATTAGTGAGAGTAAGATTGAACTACTTGACCTCTGTTCCAAAAATGAGCTGTCTGTCAACTTATTCTCTGAAGAAGATGTGGATAACTACATGTTTGATGATGATGAATCAACATTGGGCAGTGATGTCTGTTCCTTGAAAATTAGATATGAGTCCTTCCAAGACAATGTTCGAGACAAGACCACCCTTCTAATGCAGGAGGATGCCCAATTCAACTTTTTCCCCAGTGTCTTTACTACTTGCCCCAAGCGGGAGTCTAAGAGTGGGGTCCTGAAGCAGAACAGCGATCTTTCCCAGTTTAAGGTCCCTGATGTGAATATCATCTGGGGGGAGGAGGATAAAAACTTGGACAAGAAGAAAGGCAAAGAAGAGGAACAGGAAGACAAGGGTGTAGAGAAAAAGGATGAAAAGGATAATGGAGAAAAATCTGCCTTAAATAAACCATGCAGTGGGACTGAAGTAGGGCAATTTAAGAATACAAAGCAGGGCCATCTTACCAATTCATTGGAGGCATCAGGGAATTTCAGTGATGACAGTTCCTTCATTGAGGTCTCTTATGATGCCATGGGGGAGATCAAGGACTGTAGCCGCTATATGGCTCGGGACACTAATTCTGGCAGCTCCTCCTCCCAGCAGAACTATGGGCTTAGAGCCAAGAGAAAAGTCAGGTACAGTGAAGACTATCTATATGATGTTGACTCACTAGAGGGTGAAAAAGTAAATGAGAGGAAGGAATGGCTGCCAGGTGGTTCCAAAGAGGAAGATGATGATGAATGGTGTCCCAAAAAGAGAAGAAAAGTAACTCGTAAGGAGCCTCCTGTTATTATCAAATATATCATCATCAATCGCTTTAAAGGTGAGAAGAACATGCTGGTGAAGTTGGGTAGGGTAGATTCCAGTGAGACAACAGTAAATTTAAGTGAGAATCAGCTCAACAAATATGCCAAGCTGGCCCCCTTGAAGGGTTTCTGGCAGAAGAAGAAAAAACAGAGAAACAGCAACACTGACTCCAACAAGATACCCTTATGCCAAAAACAAAACTTTGAACCAGGTAGCTTTGAGGTGTCATTCCTGCCACCCGCTCGCAAACGAAAATCTAAACTTGGCAATAGGCACAGGATTCAAAGAATCCCATCTGTGGAAACTTCAGCAAGTGGTAAGCAGATTTCATTCTGCAGTGATCAGAGGCAAAGTAGTACTCGTAAAGAAGATGGAGGCCTGAAAGGTACACTGAAGTCAACACCTCTGGCTGTCCCCGGCTGTGCAAATGGATCACATTTAAATGACGTCACAGGCCCTGACTCAGTGAAAGTCAAAGCCCAAGATGCAGGATTTAAGGGGCCAGAGAGGAAAGTGCTCAACAAAATCAAATTTAAAAGTGAAGCCAGGTTAAAATCCAAGAAAATCAAAGCTGGGCAAGAAAGCAAACCAATTGTTCAAATGAGCCCTCTTTTGGAAGATCAATCCTCTATGGCTACTTTAAAGAATGAAGCTATTCCTGGGACCTCAAACAGTTCTCATCTATCTGAATTTCATGAGGCAAAGGTTGCTAAGAATTCTACTTTCTTACCAACCACCTGCTCTTCTGAAATGCCTCTATCATCTGCTAATGTTGCCACCAATATACCTGTTATCCCTGGAGGGTATCTGCAGACATTGTTAGATGCTTCTGATTTGTCAAATAATACTGGTATATCATACTTCGCTCACCATTCCCCAGAGCAAAATGAAGGCAGCCTCACTCAAACAGAAAAATCTTTTGTGCCTCTCCAGCCTGCCCAGGACTGTGTGCTTTCCTCATCCTCTGAGTCTGAGCTGCAGCAGTCATCCCAAAACTTCAAAATAGAATCAAGCAACTATGGAAATGTGTGGTCCAACAAGCCTACTTCTGGTCCCCAGGAATTCATGGCTGAAGTCTCAAGGGAGATAGCTCCAACCCAATCTAATGAATTTGGAGTCTCCCAAGTAGTCCCCATGGAAAATAACCTCACAGCTACAACATACAATCGAATCTGCCTCAATAGTGGTGGCAGTAATTGCAACAAGGTCCTATATGCCTCTGTGCAAGACACCCAACTCCCATCTGATGACTCTTACCAATTATGTCACTTTAATAATGGAGAGATATGCTTTCCTTTCCAGCAGGGCCCAGCCAATATGGATGATGATCGGCTCTTTAGCTTTGATTCAATGGCCCCACTCTCTGTCAACTCAAGCAATTATTGCTCCTTAAGCTTGAAATCCTGTGAAAAAGATGGTGATGATGATATTACTGATGACTTCCTGGCCCACTGCAGCCCCAAGCTGGTGATCCAGCAGAGCATTGATGAGATAACACCATTAAAGGAGTCCACTGACCTCCTGGATATCTCCAACTTCACTCCTGACAAATTCCGCCACTCATCTCTCTCAGAGATATCCCCACCTGACACCCCCAGTCTTTCCCCTCAAATCACCAGATGTGAGAGTATCAAGACATTAGGAACACTGAAGGGGTTCCAAGAGGGTGTCCCAGGACCATTGGGCAATATGGAGAAAATCAAGTGGGACTGCAGTACCCTTTCACGGCAGGTCCAAGTGGATGATGGATTTACTTTAAATAATCATCAGTTTCAGTTCCATATGTTCAATGATGAGGATTCTGTCAGCCTGCTCCAAAAAACTCCTTGCCTATCAGCATTTAATGATCCATCTGGTCAAATGAGTACTAACAACAAAGTGTCAAAATCAAGAAAGAAAAGTTCACCCAACAAGAGTGGGGCTATGAACCAAAGCTCTTCTCAGAAAAACACCAGGAAAAAATCTGTCAAAGCCAACAACAAAGGGATTGAAAAGCCACCTGGCAAAACCTCCCGCCAGGCCCCTAAGTCAACAAAGAAAGGGAAATATATGGCTGCAATCAATGGAGAGAAAATGCAAATTGGCATTGGCCGTGGGGGAAGCCAAATCAACAGCATATCCTCCACAGGGAAGTCATTGGCTGAATGTATCCAACATGGTAGTCCTGTGACCTCCATGAAGATGCCAAGTCAAAAGGGACTTTCTGGAGATTGGACTTTGGGGAAGGAGAGTAGCCCAGCCTGGAGCGACCTGAACATGGGCACCAACACCAATAACCTCCTTGATGATGACCAACGGGAATTTCAGGAGCCTTCCTATATCTTATCCAACATCGCCTCTGGTATGGCAGATGTGCAGAGATTCATGATGGCCTCCATAGAGCCCCTTTGGGAACCCATGGAGCACCATGGGGACCCCAACATATTCTACTCCCCAGAGTCTAATAGCCTAAAATTAAAAACCCTCAAAATATTGGCTGGGACACCACAGGAATCTAAGAAAAAGGTCAACAGTGGGTCCCCAGGAGCCACTAAGAATCACAGGTCCATCAAGGGTGTGAGTAAAAGCAATGGGAAAGCAGTGATAGGTGATCCTGGTCGTGCAAACATGCATGGTTATGAGGACTCTTGCTCTGCCTTCTTTGATAAAAAGTATAATAACCTGAGCACTTTAGGCAATAATGGACCAACACACAAAAAATTATATCGTCACAAATCCAGCTCCAAGGCCCTGAGAGATGAGAAGTGTAAGGGAAAGTGCGTGGAGCGAGAACAGGTCCACAAGGATGAGGCTGGGACAGCTTCTTTTGAAAAACTGAGGTAATACTGCACTAAAATGGCTGAGATGATGTACCCTTAGCTTTCCTACTACCTGCTAAGCCCACAGTCCCTCATTTTTTCCTTCTTGAAAGCAAAAGTTTGCATGAAAGAAACTGTCCCATTCCCTTCTTTCTCAAATTAAAAAGAAAAAAGTGCATGAAAATCCCTATACCTTTAAGCCACCCAAAAGATTGGGCAATTCTGTTGTGGCTTTACTAGGGATAAACTCTAACAAGGCTACTTTTTCTGCTGTTCAGCATTAGTTTTTACTAATTGAGAAAATAGAACTAAAATATGCTCTTGAATGATTTTGGGAAGGGAAGGGCTTTGCAGTAAAAAACATTTTGAACAACAGAATCAAAAAGTTATATAGACAAAGGGCAAGATCATTTAAGCAAAAAGAGCATAATTTGGAAAACAAAATCTCATCGTGTGGCAATTAGGAGTGCTTTCTAGTGCCCCCTGTATCTGTATCTCTTTCTGCATCATACAGCATTTAGTATGATATAAACAAATTTAGATTGTATGATCCCTTTGTGGGACATACACTAAAGCTAACTAAGGTGGCATAAATTGTTTGGTTTTTCTGCAGGGATTCCAACTACAATCTCCTAAAAGCAGAAACAGCATTTTGGGTTTTACCTGTGTTTGAAGAAGAAACTCACATTTTCCAGAAAGACATTTGATGTTTGTGTTTTATTTCTTTCAAAATATGCCTTGTGGTATGTATGTTGACATGTAAGTGCTTAAAGAAAAGAATTTTGAAGTGTGGGAATAAGTCTTTGGAAGCAAATTTTAATCTGATGTTCTATGTAAAAGACTTCAAAAGTCATACAGTTGCACAAGTAGTTTATGCACTATTTACCCAAGGAAAAAAAGGAAAACATTGTGCCAAACTACAAACAAGTGACTGTATTGTATATATTTTTACTTCTATATCAACATTTGGTTGTGAGTATTTGGGGAGCTTGTCCCTGTTGATTTACTAGAAACATTCCAGTGATTCTTGCTATTAACCACCCCCACTTATGTGGATAGCACCTATAGATCACAGTGGAAAAATAATGTTGTGTTACACAATTTACCAAAACTTAAAGGATACTGTTTGAAATGTGCCAAATTTCCTTACCTCATCTCACACATTCACCCCACAGTTTAAAGCTCATTAATGGATTTTTAAAAAATATATATGCATACATACATTATTTTGAAATTTTAAACTCTACTGTCCTGTGTGGAAACATAAACAAATAAGGCACAATAAAGTTTTGTCTGTTCCATTGTCTAAAAGTTCAATTGTTGAAAAAGTCTGGAAGTCACAACAGCTAAGTCCATCAGGGACCTAATATATGCATTTACAGAACCTTTTACAAGGAAACAAAACAGCTGCTTTAAGTTTGTTTTCTAAAAGCAAAATCTGTAGCTGAAAATTATTTAAAGTGCAAAGTTATATTGCTGATACTTTATATCTCAGTTTTATATATTTTATAATAGTCTGGGATAAATTATAAAATAGCTATAAAATCAACACTAATGATAAATGAAGTACATAGATTGCTTTTATTTAAGTAGTTTCATAAATGTTTTGTCAAAATTGCACTCATATCATGGCTTTAGTGTTCTTTGAGTGTTTAATCTTGCAATGCCAATGTCATTTAAAGAAAATGTTAAGGCATCTCAGTTCAACTCCTATGAGTTACATACACATATTAGATAAGTTTAACAATTTGTGGTAACAACTAATCAGGGCCATATATATATACACTAGTCTGAGGATGACTAGTTTTTGATGCCAAACACTAAACTTAAATTTCAATTTTTATATACATTTTTGAAATCACATTTTTATTCTGCCCTTCCCCCTTTTGTCTTTAAAGTTCACAGCTTCAACACTACTAGTGTTGCTTTTTCTTCCCCTTTATTCACCACTTGACTTCTAACATTTGATCTATTTTCCTTGCACAGTTGAAGGCCTGTGTGTCTGATGACTGATGCATTATGGCACAGATGAGATAATGGATGTAAAAGCGCTTTGTAGATCGTAAAGTGCTATACAGATATAGGGGATTAATATTATTAATGTTGTTGGTTGTTGTCGTTGTTACTCTTACTATTCTTACTAATACTGTTACTAACCTATTAACTTGTGAATATATAGGCTGTGGGTGGGAGGGTGGAGAATAAGTGGGTGGGGGAAAGGGAGATTAAAAAAAAGGAAGATGTTTCAAAAGGAAAAATTTAAGCAAAATATAAACCTACCTAGTCATTGCCACCTAAATATATTCACAAACAGAGAAGCAACATTTGAAAGTAGTCAGAGAGAAATGGAAGGAAGCCTGTCACATATATAAGTACATACACTTCCCAGTCCATGATTCCTTTCACCAGCCTGCTCTACTACTTATAACTAGGTAGTAAAATGAACAAGCCTGTGTTCTTGATGGTGTGATTGTGTGTGTCTATGGGAATGAGTGGTGAGGAGCATTTTGTGAGGCTGCTTCAGGCCTGTTCCTAGGCTTTGATGCTTTGTGTGTGGTGAGTCTTAGACAATTACTTAATGGAAAGGCACCAGATGAAACTTGTCTCCTACTCTACAGCTGCCATCCAGAAGGGAAATTAATCAAACTGGAACACTTTCTTCTATTTCTCCACTCTGATAGCTAGCTGTTTATGCTTAATGCTATGGCTGGTTCTTAGGAACTAGATTTTGTTTTGTTTTTGTTTTTGTTTTTGTTTTTTCTGTTTTGCAGCTAAATTTTGGCTTGGAATTACCAACTCAACCTGTATTATGATCCCCAAGACTCCAGACCTCAAAGTCACTTACAGGAATGGAGTGCTTTCTATGTAATCAAAAGGTGGCAATTAGAGAAGAAATAAAGAAAATGTTCCATGGGTACAATGTGTTTTATAAAAAAAATATGGGAGGAGTTGTCCTAGTTTTTCTCAGTTCCGCTTTGGAAAATGGGGTGGGGGTGGGGTAGAAGGACAGCCTGAAACTTTCAGAAACAGTTTCCTTGTCAGAACTTGCTATCACAAGTCCTTTGGAATGGATGCTCTTTCAATTGCTCCTATGGAGCCCATTTGGGGCCAATTCTAGGGCATGGTTCATCCCTTTCTCCAAAGAGAATTGACATTTTAAAGTACCGTTTTTAATGGCCTACTACAGTGCATTATGTTTTTAACATATGTATCTGTGACTTGTAATCAATCATTTTCTACTAAAACATAACAAGAAACTAATTTTGATTAATGAGCAATAGGACAAGGCAGAAAATGTTTATTCTTTTAATTTTGCTTAATATCCTCTCAGTATATTATGTTCTGAGTACTTCAGTTTTTATGGCTTTTTTGGTCCTGTCAGTGCTCACAATTTTTTTTTTCCTCCTGTCACAACATAGTAGGCCTGACTTTTTGGAGACCCCTTATTCAACCATCTGCCTTAGTGGAGTGAGGACCACTGATATAAAAATAGTGTTTTGCCCTATCACTGATATTTCAAGTCAGATATATGGAATTTTCCTTGGTCTGAAACCATCTTGCTACTCCCTTCTAACATCTCTTTGAGACGCTGCTTCCTATTAATGCCTCCTCAACAGAATCCCATTTAATCTTTATTTTCCTGATAATGGTATTCTCCATTAATTCTTCTTATTTAATTTCAGTCGTTGGTCTTGGAACTTTTCTTCTTTTATAATCTTATATTCCACCTCCTCAAAGTATCAGAGTTTAAGAACCTTAGCCAGGCTACTCCTGGAATTTCAGAGGGCAACCTTCTCACTCTTAATTACCTTTAATTGTCTTGGCCACTTTCAAATCTAATTTTAAACACACACACACACACACAGAGAGAGAGAGAGAGAAAGAGAGAGAGAGAGAGAATTATATTGCATGACTAAGGAAAGTTAGAAACTCCTTTCCTTGAAGGTGTGTAAAACTATCTCTGATCCCCTTTCTGCCCTGGTTAGGTGCTAGACTATGTGGAGAGGGTGCTGAAATAGTAGCCTTGACCAAAGTTCTTTGAAACTTTGGGGGTTATGTTTGGGCTGTGATAACTGGCTTAAACCAGTGGCCTCTCCAGCATCTCATATACCAGCTTCCTCACATATGCTGCTTCCTCTCAGCTTTCTCTTCTGACTTCTTGTTATTCTGTGCAATTATGTGTTAAGGCCTTACCTTCTCCTAAATCTTTTCAAACCTCCTGCACTACCTTGACCATCACTTCTTCAGTCATCTCCCTGAAGTCTTTGGTGCTAGGTGGGCTTTTGTGACAACTTTCACCTTCTCTGACCTTTTTCCTTGCTGAGAAGCATCTGTATGTGTGCAGGGGGGAGGGAGGACAGGGAGGGGGTTAAGCATGTATGTAAGAGGGAGAAGCATAAAGGATGCTTCAAAAGCTGTAAACAGCTCTGATTAGCATCCTATGTCCTGTTATGTGAGGTTCTGCCGTTCTAGTGAATTTCTGTTTTAGTGGGTCCTGATGAGCATTTACTGCTTAAAGGAGAAAAACCATATCCA